>NC_133650.1:42138737-42438737 GCF_009905375.1 Apium graveolens
AAGTTGAGTTTACTTTGTCTATCTTATTACTAAGTCACAAACTAGAATATTGCTTCTCATCTGTTAAGTTCTGATGCTAGTAAATCTGTTGAATGTACTAAGTGCTGATAAACCTCTCTTATCAAAAGAAAAAGAAAATAATCATGGATTAAAATCAGGCACTCCTTTGAGATCTAGAGTAAAAATGTGGAAGGGACGACCCAAGTAGATGGCTGATATTAAGTAAATATGCATTAGAAAAGCAAAATATTTTCTTGGTGACTTTTCACATTCTATGATTACTGGAGAAATACTCTGATAATAGCATAAATTCTGATAAGCAGTCATGACTCACTTACACTGAGAAGCCACTGTAAAATGGAATTTAAAAAGATGCACAAAATTAGCACAAAATAGTTGAGGTGGACTCAAGCATGAACTCATTCAACAGTAGGTTTCAGAATAATGACAGTTTTTTAGCAAAGTTTTAGTTATGCCTTATTTCTAAGATGTCCTGAAGTGAATCAGACTTTACTCCTTGACTGATATTTAGCTTAATGCACACAATAAACACTCCATATGAATGATGAAAATCACTGTGGTGATCTATGTTATTTTAGATGAACAATCATTGTGTCACATTGCACAAATTCTGAGGACAAGTTCTGATTGCATGTTCTGATGATTAAGTTCTGAAGAATATAAATCAGAATTTGTGTGAGGACTTGCTAAGATAGGCATTCATTTTTCGAGTTAAGAAATTATATTCTGATGACCGTTATGTTCTGATATAAGTCTAAGTTCTGATATTAAAGTCTGATTCTTTACTTGACTTATTTGTGGATAAAATTTAAAAACAGTCTCAGTTTAAACCTGTATATGTTGAAGTGGAAGATTAACAGTCACTACATTTTGGGATAGTGGTACGCGTACATGCACAGTCAATTTTTACTTGCTACCTGTGCGCATTAAACCATGTTTTACCTTTCCAATGACTTGTTTTTTTCTTTTTCCACGTCTGGGGAGATGAGGTAGAATTAATTCTACCTGTCAGCAATCAATAACTTTGCGTCTCCTGGCATTCTCTTGCCTATATAAACAACCACTTCACATCAGCCTTCCCATCAAATCTTTTATCACAAACTCACCTTCATACTCTTTCTATCAAAAACACCATGGTCAATTACAACATGTTTTTGAACTATGAAACATTCAACATGGAGCTGAGCTGTGCCGATTGGCAGCAGGATTGGCTCGTTACTGACATTCCTGATGAGATATGGGACTCTGTTCCCCAGGAGGTACTCACCCACCTCCTGTTCTTCTACATGGACTACCATCGCCATCTGGAGTGATTGGAGGAGGAAAGGCTGGAAGCTCTCTGCCAGCAAGAGCGAATCATACGACTCGCTATTCTTTTTGTCGAGAGTAGGAAGAAGAAATGATTTATTTTCTTCTTCCTATTTTTCTTCATCATCAGCCTTGCCCTGCTTCTTGAGCTAGGACAAAGGCTGTTGACGTTAGGTTTAGCAGCTTAGGGCAATCTTGTAAAAAGTTCTGATGTAATTTAAATTTCATGAATGTATTCTCTTGATATATTAATGAAATTTGTTTTTGTTTCAAGATCTTGTCTCTGAGATATATTGCAATGCATTGATAAATCCTGATGCATATTCATATTCTGATGACCATATAAATTCCGTTTTAACAAAAGTTCTAATTTTACTTTATCACAGTACTTGCTCATCTGATTTATTATGGTCATTTTCACTCGATTTTTTTTCAGAATATTAGTGTTGCAGTGAAAAATTATTGAATAAGTGGGAACAATTTCAATTTTGAATTAAAACTGATTCACCTTGATTAATGGAATAACTGGGTAAGTGGAACGATTTTTTTTTTAAAAAACTGCAAGTGGGTAAGTAATGATTACTGTTTTCTCGTGCCCATTAACTATCCGTTATTACTGCATGTCTGACAGGTGTCCAACGGTTACATTTTTTTTTTAAAAGTATAAGTAAGACAGAGAGAGGATTTTTTTTAATCTTTTATTCACTTTTATATTTTTTCTCTCTATTTGCTCTTACTCTCTTTCTTCTTACGTTGGTTTTTCATATAGACATTTTCTCAAACACCTAACAGGCACTTATCAATCTCGATTAATTTCATGGTACCTAAGGATTTAATCATTGATGGCGCTAAATTTGTTCCAAACAACTATGCTGCAATTCTTGATAATGCTGCAGCTCCGTCTGAATTGCATTTTGTGCAAGATCTTCTTGCACACAGTGAAATCGGGTATGCATTGACCCAACCCTCAGTCTTCTCAAGCCAACAAGTTCTGACACTTTGGAGGACTGGAAACTTTGATAATGGTGGTCAAAATGGTACTCCTAGTATTGTTTTCGAAGTGGGTGATTCTCCATATGCAGTCACTCCTGGTACAATACGCAAGGCTCTCCATCTCCCAGAAGGATGTATTTTTTCAATTCCAGAGGAATCAGCTCTTCAGGAGTTAATGGCCAGTTTGGGGTATGAACAGAGTTTGGCAAAGCTTGGGCAGTTGAAACGGGCTCATATCAGGAGGGAATGGAGCTTCTTCTTCGACTGCATCAGTAAAGCCTTTGGGAACAAGTGTTCAAATTTTGATGCCATCCCTATAATGAGTCAGCACATCGGGTATGCCATCATTAACCAATCTCACTTTGATTTTGCAACTGCTATAATAGGTTTTATTGGGGATAGGATGACAGAGGATAGGAATGTTGTTTACTTTGCTAGATTCTGTCAGCTTATATATACTTTTTGTACTGATGAACCTCAATTAGCCAGTCCCTTAACTCCACCTTTCAAAGTTGCAAAACCTTACTTTAATGACCTGGTTAATGCTGACACTAAGAAACAAGTGGTTAGACCTTTACAGATTCCTCAGTCTGTAAAACAAATCTTAGTAAATGTTGATCCTGAATCCTATAGATCTGTTTATCCTGATGTTCAACCAACAACCACTTCCCAAACACCACAACAACCATCAGAACATACCACTCATACTACTCAACCATCCCTCAGAACATATCTCAAATCATATCTCTCCACTTCACAGAAAGCTCAACCCACATCCTCAGCACCTCTTGTGAAGCCTTCATCTTCCAAGTCTAAGAGGACAAAGACTGTTCCTCAAACACCTCAAAAGAGAAGGAGGATTGCTTTGAGAGATGAATCTGATAGTGAGGAACAGGTTTCTACATCAGAACCTGTTGTTCAAGAAACTGAGAAAGTGACTTCTCAGAAGGATTCTGCAATTGGGGGATCTAGGCTTCTCAAGAGGCTTAAAAGAATGATTGTTCCTGAAACTCCCAAGAAATCCATATCTACAAAGAGATACAAGAAACAGAGGGCAAAAAGGCCAGTTTCAGATGATGAAGAAGCAGCAGCTAAGGAAGGAGATCAGGAATCTCTGATCTCACAAGAAAAGGAATCTGCTCCAGTCACTACTTCTCCATCCAATCCAACTCAGGAAGCTGTTACTGAAAAGGCCAACACACAATCTGTGTCTCCTGTTCAAAAATCTGTATCTCCTGTTAATACAGGCCCAAGTGCTGATATTGATATCCAGACCTTAGTTGTGCCTGAAGTAATTCTCTTAGAAGCTCCAACAGCAACTAATCCATCAATAACACCTGTTACTGATGCTGCTCAAACTCCAGAATTATCTACTACACCTTCTCTGCATCTAGATGCTGATGATCAGAATATAGGTGAGCATCAGGATATGGTTGTTGATCAGAACTTAGAACTAGATCAGCAATTAGAGGATGCTGAAGTCTCCATTGCTACTCACATTATTATTTTATCAGAAGATACTGATTCTGTAAGTTCTGATGCTGCAAATGCTGGAGATACTGGTGATGCTGCTCCAAATGCAGATGCTGATGAAGCAGGTCCTTCAGGACATGCCCCTCAACAAACTATTCTTAAATCTGAACTTGTTAAGAAGTTTGTTGCCGGAGAAGCACCAGTGCCTTGGAGTGAAACTCTTGCAGGACAAGAGTGGACTAAGGAATGGAACTCAGTTTTCTGTGTTCCAACTGCAAAGCATCTTGCTGAGCACTTGACTAAAGCTGATGAGATGTTAATTACTGATGATTTCAAAACACAGCTTAGAGTCACTGCATTGAGTACTAAACATCTACAAGGTCTTCATTCAACTACTCATGCAGAGCTACACAAGATTCGGGAAGAATTTATCAAACAAGATCAAGTTCACAAGATTGATAAGAAACAGTTCTTCAAACCTACCTTTGACAGGATTGCTTATATTGAGAAGACTCAAGAGAAACAACAAGCTCAGATTGATGATATTCTGACAAATCAAACTTCTCAGCAATCACAACTTAATGAAATCCAAGCCTCAATGGAATTGCTTGTCTCTCTTTTATTACCTACTGATGCCAAAAAGGGGGAGAAAGTAATTAAGTCCAAATGCAAAACTGATAAGACACTGAAAGGGAAGGATGATGAGAAGGATGATCAAGGAAACTCAGGAATGGGTAGAGGTCATAGTCAAGGTAGAGGTTTCTCATCAAGAAAAGCTGAAATCGCAAGTCACAGGACAAGTTCTGATACTGGGAAAAGAATTAGTTCTGCTACTGGTAAAAGGATAAGTTCTGATGAACTTTTAGATCTTGATGAAGAAATGTCAAGACAGTTATTTCTTCAGGAAAATCCAGGAATGGACTTGGAGAGTTTAATGGAAGAAGAAGCCATACTTAAATCAGAGAAAAGCACATCTAAATCTGAAGCTTCTGGTAAAAAGACACTTCCAAAACTCAAAGGCATTGTGATAAAAGAAAGGACAAATACTGAAGCAACATTGGCTAAATCACAACCGCATATAGATCCAAGATCCAAGGGTAAAGAAAAGGTTGGTGAACCTATCAAGGTTTATGTGCCTCTTGAGAATGAAGAAATCACTGATGAAAAGGATGATCTTGCTCTGACTTCAAGAAAAGTTCTTAAAACAACCTCTGACATGGCTCAAGTTGTTCAGAGTCAAGAGACAGTAAGTTCTGATATTCCAAAGAAGCAGGTAACCTCTGACATAGCTCAAGTTAACTTGATATCAGAAGATAGACCAAAGACACTCCTACCAGGATTCACTAAAGCAAAACAGACTCAACCTTTGAAGACTGCTGCAAGTGGTTTTGAAGCAAGAGTAGTTACTGGAAAGGAAGCAAGAGATAAAACTGGATTGGAAAGTGCTGATGAAAGAAGAATACAGAACACTACCAATGATCCAACTTCCTTGAGTGAACCAGGTATTGGAGCAACTCCTGAGAGATTGAATCAACTGGAATCTGTACAAATGGTTTACCATACCTACTTGAAAGAACACATCTTGTTGTACTTCATGACAGATGGTAGGGTTTATCATATAAGGCAAAATGCCATTCCTTTGAAGTATTTTGAAGAATTGGAGCATGTACTATTCTTACTTCAAGTGGATGACAGATTGACAGGAAGTGCTGCAAACTATTTGAAGGATCAGATTCTGAGACAGGATAGACTTTATTCTGTTAAGTCTGACAGCACATATGTTCCAAAGTACAGAGATCACAAGGGTGATATAGTTGAAATGAAGCCCAACACTGCTAAAATTATAACTACCTTTCTGGTTTACAGGGCTGTGGAATTCAATCTTGAGTCTGATAAAGCTTATTTGATCAGACTGGATCAGGATATAAGAAAAGCAAAGATTAATGATCTCAGGGATGCAATCTTTCAAATTGCTGAAGATAATGCAGAGCTTAAAGATGCTAAAAGGAGAATGATTGATGAACTTAGATATGCTGAGAAATGTTTGTTGAAGAACTATCTCAGAACAACTCCTGACATCAGAGAGATCAGAAGATGAAGCTAAGTCAAGATCTACAACTGCTTAAATTCTGATATTTGTACAGACTGAAGCTGTTATGAGAAGTTAAATATTGGTAAAGCTTTAAGGACTGTAAGTTGTAGTTATCTAGTCTAATTCTCATGCATTTGTACTTAATGTTTTTGACATCATCAAATATCTGTTAAACTTGTATATTATGCTAATTTACAAGTTGGGGGAGATTGTTAGATATATTTGATAATGACATGGCTAATATTATGTTTAGTTTTCAGATCTTACTTAAACAGGATAAATCAGTACTTACTGGAAGTCAGGACTTAAGGATATCAGTACTTATATTATCAGGAGATAATCATCAGAAGATGGATATCAGAACTTAAGTGCTGAAGGACGTTCAGATAAGGACAATAGCTGATTAAAGGAAAGAAGATCGAGATAAACATAAGAAGAGATATGCATGAAGAAGGAATTCTATGAAGAATAGAATACTTGGAAGAAAAGATATCTGATTGATATATTTTAGGAAGCAGAATTATATTCCATATCAATTAGCGATTATCTTGTAACTGTGTAGTATATAAACACAGACATAGGGTTTACACTATAAGTGTTATCATATTCGAGAAGATTATTCATTGTAACCCTAGCAGCTCTTGTGATAATTATTCATCACTGAGAGGTAACAGTTCCATACTGTAACAGAGTTTATTGTTTAATTAAAGTTTGTTTTCTGTTACTTGAGATATTAAAGTTCGATTTGATTGTACTTTACACTGTATTCACCCCCTCTACAGTGTGTGTGACCTAACATCTTATAACTCCTTTCTCCAAAAGATCTTGCAGCCGAGTTGCTAATTTTTTCATCTCCACTGGTGCCACTCGATACGGAGCTTTAGAAACTGGTTATGTTCCGGGTGCTAGATCAATCGCAAACTCAATTTCTCTATCGGGAGGTAATCCTGGTAGATCGTCTGGAAAGACATCTCGAAACTCATTGACAACTGGAATTGCTTCTAGTGCTGGAACTTCTTTGATAGTGTCTATCACATGGGCCAAATACGCCTCGTAATTCTGACGTAATAACTTCTTCGCTTGAGCTATCGATAAGAACTTTTTCTCTTCCTTATTTCCTTAAAATATTACCTTCTTCTTACAATCCAAGGTCTGAAGTCTCACTTTCCTATTCTTACAATCAATCTGAGCGTTATTCTGTGACAACCAATCCATTCCCAAGATAATATCAAATTTTCCCAACTTAAAAGGTATTGAGTTGGCATAAAAATGATGTTCCGCTATCTCGATATCACATCTTGGGCATACTCGATTGACGGGAACTTGATTCTTATTAGATAGCTCTATCATTAACACTTATTCTAACAACTTAACTTCACAATACAGCTTATTGACAAAACTTTAAGAAATAAATGACCTTGTAGTTCCAGAATCTATTAAAACTTTAGCATCTACGGAGTTGACTGGAAGCGTACCTACAACCACGTCAGAACTCTAAACAGCATCCTACATAGTCATATTGAATGTTCTGGCTTTTGGCTGGTTCTTTGCCGGTGGTCCTTCAATCCTTGCCACACCCTGAGATGATGATCCTGCAATCCTTAGAACATATACACCTTGTGCTTGCTCCTTACAGTTGTTGACGTAATGCCCAGTCTTTCCGCATCAGAAACATGTAACTTCAGCCATCTGATTGCGGCACTCATATACATGATATCCCTTCATATTACACTTGTAGCACACAGAATTGGCTTTGCAAACCACAAAGTTTTTTCTGCCACAAAAATTACAATCTGGCATTGGTGGACGATTGGGCCTCTTCTGATTAGAATTCTGAAAACGGTTGCCTTGTCCTCCATTTCCTTATTGTGGTCTTCTGAATCCCACATTCCTATTACCTTGAAACTCTGGCCTTTTATTGAAACGGCCCTGAAAATTACCTTGCTGCTGGCCTCCTCTTGAGGTTTCTATTTTCCTTTTCTTTCCATCCTTTCCTTTCTGAGACATGTCGCTTCTACATTCAATCACCATCGCTTTCTGCACCACTACCACATATGAAGTCAACTCAAACATGACCACCCTATTCCGAATCCAAAATTTCAATCCCTGTCCAAATCTTCTTGCTTTCTTTTCATCTATATCAACCTGAACCAGCACAAACCTTGCTAACTCAGTAAACTTAGCCTCATACTCAGTGAAAGTAAGATCACCCTGAGTCGGGTTCAAGAATTTGATTTCCATTTGGTACTTCATGTACCTCGGGAAATACTTCTCCAGGAATAGCTCAGTAAACCTTTCCCAAGTCACAAATTCATCTCCTTCCAATGTTCACGTGGATTCCCACCAATAGTTAGCCTCTCCCTTCAGAAAATAGCTTGCAAACTTGGTCTTCTGTTCAGCTCCTGCTCCCACTAATTCAAAAGCCTTTTCCATCTCCTTGAGCCATGCATTGGCTTCCACAGGATCAACACTTCCCTTGAACTCAGGTGGCTTCACAGCTTGAAATTGCTTAAAAGTCATTGCAGGTGGTGCTACTGCTTGCTGCTGCTATTGTTGTTGCTGTTGTTGTTGTTGTTACATAAGATGCAATACCTGTTGCTGCATCTGGACAACCGCTGGGTCTATCCGAATCTCTGTACGATCCTCTCCTGAATTATTCCTTGTCTTTGATGCCATTATTCTGGTAAGAAAACAAGCAACATATATAACAATCTGTCAAGCATTGTGTCAAATATGTAGCAATTCTTTAGCATATCAAAATTCTCAAGCATTATCTCTTCTCAAAATATCATAAACTTGGTACCATATTAACACAAGCGCCATGATTATCACATAATCCTGCTTACTATCTCAAAAATAATAACACAAAGAAAATTGATGAAAAACTACCCAAACCTTTTAAACCCTTGCTCAAAATCTCAAATAAACTAACAAATAGTGGATAAGTTTGCAACACAACCTTTCAACCTCTTTTTCATCACTTCTTACCATCCTCAAAACCAACAAAATAGCAAAGCAATGGCACAAAAGCCAAGAGCTAAACACAAAACAGGGAACCTAAATAACTTAACTATATTCCCACCCAATAACCGAAATTTAACCTTATAAGAGCTAAACTATACGCGCTTATCTTATGTGATCTTCTTATGACACATATATGACAATCCTAAGCCTGTTTCAGTGACCAAAACTTGTAGCTCTGATACCAACCTGTGACGCCCTCCAAACCCGGGGCCTAGATTTGGGGGTCACTAGCCCAAAAGAAACTATAATAAAATAATCACATCGGAATAATATAATAAATATGACCCCTTGCATGCAACTGGATCGATCACAGGTTATAATATGAAACAGAAAGTAATACAAACCAACCTTTACTGCAACCCATAAGTATAATTAGTTTTACAAATTATTCAAATTTTATTACAAACCTCTAGATTATTCAAGCGTCCCAAACTTTCTACCTGGAAAACACACTAAACTATTTACAAGCATTTGAATTCTGATCAACTTGGAACTCAAGCCTGCTCTGGCTTAGCTGAAAGATTAGAATAGTAAACAAGTATGAGCGAAGAGATGCTCAGCAAGTGGTATGAAGTTTATAAATGAACAACAATAACAATATCTGAGTAAAATCAAAAGCTGATATAAACTTTAAAGTTTAAGTGACATTTTAACCAAGCACAATTATGCACTATGTTGTTCCTGATGATCAGTCATGAAACAGCACCAGTATCCCGCAGTCATACTGTAAATATAGGTATCGATATCCCACAGCCATATCGTACCTATTGGATATCCATAAAAAAGGCATATACTCTCCTAGCAAGATATTACACTTTCGTATAATAGCTTACGCTAGACTGGTGCCTCGGCCTCTTACGCTATCCACTAACCAATTCACAAAACAATTTTAATTAAAGGAGTCGTATCAATGACATCCTTATCCGTTCAACTCCCCATTTCACATGGTCCGAAGTTATCTAAACAAATGATGGCGAAATAACTAGAACAATTAGTTATTCGCTAATCTCAACTCAAAGTTTCACTTTATAGAGTATATCTGGATAGTATAGTTATTCACTATATATCGAATCAAAAGATTGGTTCTAGCAGAATGATTGATAGAATAAGATAATTTCAATTAACATAGGAGTATTGGTATTCGATGCGCTATCAAATTATTTATAAACAGTTCTCATATTTTGAATATGTAAAATAATAAGCTATTCTGAACTTAGAATAGGAGAGAATACTTTCCTGGTATGCTCAATAACTTCTTACTCTGATTTTGGCTTATAACTGTTGGCTACTATCTCCGTCTAACACTTGACTGCACTCCTTGCTACTCGATTCTATAAACAAAAGGACTATCTTAATTTATAGAACCAAACTCAATCGACGTAACTATACGTCTTGACATCTACCCGATCATTTATAGCTAGTCATGGCATTTTAAAACTGTAAACAGATAGCATGCATGTCACTTATCACGTAATCATGGTATTCATATAACACGTAATTTTATATTCCATGTAACACATAGATCAGATAGTCTATAGATAGGTTTTAGAACGCTTAAAACTGAAATTGGGTTAATAACAGTGTCTACTGGTTAAATACCGACTCAAAATAACTCACAAATCATATTACATTGTAATATAAAGAAATTAAGACTTGAAAGTATTTTTATTGAAAGCGTAGTATTTTTCTGAGTTTGTACGCGTTTGTTTCATATTTAACGAACGAACGGTTTATTTATCATGAATAAAATAGAATTAAATAAATTAATAGTAATATTAATTGATTGATGAATGCCAAAATAAAAATTTTAAAAGCTTAAAAATAATTTTTAGGATTTATTTGAATTAATTATGAATAATTTACATGTATTTAACTATTTATAAATAAAATTAATTGATTAAATGAATTAATCATTTAATTAAATTCATAAATAATTAACTAAAATAAATTATAAATAATTAAATCAAATTATATTTTCAAATAATAAAAGAAACTAATTTTTGGAATTTAAAATAATTAAGTAAATAATTTTTAGTATTTAAAATAATTATTAAATGATTTTTAGAAATAAATAAATAAATTTTGAAAATAGAAAAAAGAATTTTTAATTAAATTCTGTAAAAACAGAATTCTTGGGGTTGTTCTTCTTCCCCAGGGGATCAAACGGCAGTCCCCCAGGCTACCTTCACCGGTCATTCGAAGAACACAGCCGGCGGTTCGCCGGTTTCTGGGTTTTTTACCAGATTCCGGCCGAACTTCCGGCGGTCTCCGGTAACCTAAACACCCCCCCCCCCCAAAACTCAGCTAAAAATCTTGTTTCTTCCCACCAAAACGTTCCTCATATTTCGCTCACCAAAACCCAGTCACAAACACTTGCAAAAACATGCTCGAACCCGGAAAAAGGCCAAAAATCGGGCCCTGAGTTCTTGTTTTCCGGCGAACCTTTGATTCGTCAATTTTCAACCAAAATTAACGCTTCTAGTCTCAAATTAAAGCTTGAACAAATTAGAATCTATCCCTAAGCTTTAAACTAACCCATAATCAAGCATATCTCCAGAAATTCGATTTAAAAAATTTAACAAACCAAGAACTTCGAACTTCATCATTTCTTAACCAATATCAACAAAATTAAACACTAAATCATTCCTTACAGCCTCAGGAACATTAATCAATAAACAAAAACATCAAACAACCATCCCATAATCAAAACCGAATTTAAATAGCAAAAAAAATGAAAAAAACGAAGTCACAGAAGAATTAACCTCGTTTTGAGATGTTGATATCAATAGAAAGATCATGAAATAAGCTTCAAATCGACTACTCGAGTGTCCAATTTGGTTTTCTAGATCGATCAAAAACAGTGATTGAAATTGAAGGAAGAGATTTCACCCCCAAGGATTTGTTCTTGCCTATTTCTTTTTTGCTGAATTTTAATAAAATAAAATGAATAATAAAAATCAGTTTCAACTATTTATATTAACTGAAAAATTATATGCAAAAATCAAATAAGGGTATTTTTATCCCCAAATTAAAATAGTTAGCCCCAAAATAATAATTACGGAGAATAATTTTAAAAGCGATATCATATAAAATTTATTTCAAAATTTCCCAATAATTGCGAATAATTCAAAATACAGAAATACTAGGTATCTGAAATACGTATTACTTTATAAAAATAAAAACACATATTTTGTGGGGTTTGACGTCCCGGTGGGTTCCCGGTCCGTTTATTTTCGAAAACAAAAATGATACTTAAATTAACAGAAAATTCCAAAAACACGTAAAATACAATCACATGCACATACATCGAGATGAAACAGGTACCTTGATAAAGACATAATTAAATACGAGTCCGAATTGCAGACTGATTCATATAATTGCAGTTTAAACAATATTAATCAATCGAAAAATTTTCTGGTTCGCACGGAAATACCAATAGCAGTTATAACACTTAATATCATGACAACAATCAGATTAAACTTATAAAACATATAATATTTATTTATTTAACACCAAAAATATTCACATAATTTTCCCGGATATTACACTAGCGAGTAGCGTGGTATTATATATTATAGACCGAGAGTTGGTCGGTATAATTATTTACAAACCCGTGAATCATCCCGGAGATATTTTGGACAATTAAAGTTTATAACTATTTTATTCCAAGGGACTCGATGTCCTCTTGCGAAGTATTAAATACCTCGAATTTATTTAAAACGATTTTCAAAGATTGTATTCCCTCAACTATATTTAATTACTCAAACAATGAATATTATTTCAGATATTCATTGAGATGATTATTTTATTTTAAATTCAATTATTTAGTATTGCTTAAGATTAAGTTAATTTCTTAAACATAAATTAGTTGAGAAATATTATTCCAAATATCCTTTTAAAATAGAATTATTCGAGGTTAAATTATTTAATAATTATAATTTAAATATTAATATTACCTAAATGATTTAATATGATTAAAAAATCATAAAACCTATTTTAAATATTTTCTGAATTCCAGAAAATCAATCTAATACTTTCGAATCATCGAAAAATATTATCTCGACGGATTTTATATATTTTGACTATAGTGCCAAAAGAAACTTCCTCTCACTTATTTATCTATTGACAACGGTCAACTCAGATTATCTTAGAACTTCCTCCGAAAATTTTCGGAAGTACGTATATATACATATGAGATGAGTTGTGCCTATCAACAAGCAAAACGCTTGGGGAACTTCGATGCAGTTCGAGTTCTTCGAGTTCTTGGGATATGATAGGATTCTTCAAAGGACAAAGAAGGGTAGACTCTAATACTTTGTGTACTAGAGCGACTACTGGTATGCCACATGTAAACATATGAAGTATGTGGAAAGCTTGGATATATGGGCCACACATAATATGCCCGAATGTGATAAGGGTGACAATTAGATGTATGGGAGTCGTCCTTCTACATGTAGAGAACAATAAATATTAACCATTATACGACTGATCATCGTATCTTGGGGGCTCCGGTGAATGTCCTATTCTTATAATTGGAATTGAGACACAATGCCGTAACCCAATCCTAGGTGTTGGGTTTATTATAAAGGTATTCGCAGACTAAATAAGTCAGTTAAAGACATTATTTCGAAAAAAGGTGTGTATGACCAGGAAAACTACTTTTGAAAAAAAATATATACTTATACGAATTAGTATAATTTCTTTAACAGTCTTTTCATACTATTGATTTTTATGGCTGAGCATTATTGCTCAGTCTTGCTTTTTTTTAAATGTTACAACATAACATATTACCAGTATGCCGGCGTGGGACTTAGTCACTTGCAATCATGGGGACCTTGCAGCTTTTTCTTAGGTGGACCAGAGTATTCAGATAGGTATAGGATGTTAGTGGTAATTATTGTAACTTCATGTAGAGGTTACAAATAATTGATTGATATCTTGTATAGTACATTTAAGTTATAATAAAAGAAGATTACATTTTGTACATCATTTCTAAGGCTATAACTTGTGTGTGTATGTATGTGCGAGATTGGGGGTCTGTGATATAGAGTTATTGGGTTATTGAGTTAATACAGGTTATACAGGATTGAAGAATTGCGTGACGACCCAGATTTCTGACACTGGATTTAGGGGCATTACAAGATATGCACTTATCATTGTCGATGAGTACACCAGACACACAAGTATACTTCTTGCATACAAAGGATGGGACACTACCCATTCTTCTTGATCATGTGAGACAACTGAAAAAAGGGTCAACACACAAAGTTAAAATAATCAGAAGTGATAATCGAACCGAATTCAAGAACAGAACTATGGAAAAATTATATAAACATAAGTAAATAAAACAAGAGTTTTGTGCTCCTGGAAGTCCATAACAAAATAAAGTTGTTAAAAGAAAGAACATAACTCTTATAGAGGCTGCAAGGACCATGTTTGAGGAAGCAAAATTACCAACCTATTTCTGGGCAGAGGCTGTGCAAACTGATTGCTTCATATAAAATGCAACACTGATAAACAGGCATGGTAGGATACCATTTAATATGGTAAAAGGAAAGAGGCAAAATTTAAATTATTTTCATATTTTTGGTAGTAAGTGCTTTGTTCTCAAAAATCATCCTTAATAGATTACAAAGTTTGATATAAAAGCTGATGAAAACATTGTTGTTGTTTATCCACTATCAACAAAGGCTTTCAGAATTTATAATATGAGAACAAGAGCGATCGGGGAATCTATTCATGTATCTTTTGATGACAAGAATATAACAGGTCTAGAAGATATAGATCATGAACAACTAAGATTTAAAAACAAGTACCATATGCGGAATAGTTAAATCCTGATATACTCCTAAATACTGATATTACAAATCCTGATATCATACTAAACTCTGAAAAATTACTTTCCAGTGGTAACAACATAAATATTGAATCACATGTTGAGGGGGAGCAACATTATCCACATCAAGAGTGAAGTTCAAGTGATTCAAATGAAGATACATCAGGGAATACTTCATCAGACTCTAATTCCTTAAATACCGATAAGACAAATCCTAATAATTCTGAAAGCACTGATTCAGGGGGAACCTCAAGAAATAATAATGTTACACATCAAGATGGAAATAGGGACTTCATGGATCATGGGGGAGTATCTTCTTCAAGGAGTCAATTTTTTCTGCTAGAAAATGGACTAAGTCACACAATCCTGACTTAATCGTTGGAAATCCTGATAGTGGTGTGAAGACAAGGAAAGCTACTCAAAATGAATGTCTCTACCATTCATTTTTATCTCAGACTGAACCAAAGAAAGTTGATGAATCTCTTCAAGATGTTGATTGGGTCACATCAATGGAAGAGGAGCTCAATGAATTTGAAAGGAACAAAGTCTGGACTCTAGTACCAAGGCCAAAAGACAGATCAATAGTTGGTTCTAAGTGGGTGTTCAGAAACAAGACTTACAGTGAGGGAATAATTACAAGAAATAAAGCAAGGTTAGTTGTAAAGGGCTATTTTCAGTAAGAAGGTATTGACTATGATGAGACTTTTTCTCCCGTTGCAAGACTTGAAGCCATCAGAATTTTTCTGGCTTAGGCTGCTCACATGAAGTTTAAAGTGTTCCAAATGGATATGAAGAGTGCATTTCTAAATGGTGAACTTGAAGAGGAAGTGTATGTTGAAAAACCTCCAAGGTTCATTGATACAAAGTATCCAAATCATGTCTACAGATTGGACAGAGCACTTTATGTACTAAAGCAAGCTTCAAGACCCTGGTATGAACACTTACACAGTTCTTACCGGACAGTGGTTTCAAAAGAGGTACTATTAATAAAACCTAATTTTATAAATATCTTCGTAAGGACTTATTATTAGTTCAGATGTATGTCGATGATATCATTTTCGGCTCTACTAATGATAAACTCGGTGAGAGGTTTTCTAAGCTAATGCAGTCCAGATATCAGATGAGTATGATGGAAAATTGAGTTATTTTCTGGAATCACAAGTCAAGCAGACTGAATAAGGTATCTTCATTAATCAAGCAAGATATATGAGGAATTTACTGAAAAGGTTTGGAATGCAAGATAGCTCAACTGCTATAACTTTCATGGTCACTACAACTAAGTTAGATTTAAATACTGGTACATAAGTATATATAACTAACTATAGAAGTATGATTGGATCACTCTTATATCTGACTACTAGTAGGCACGATATCATGTATGCTACCTATCTGTGTGCAAGATTCCAAGCTGATCGAAGGAAACCACACCTTATAGTTGTGAAAATAATTTTTAAATATCTTAAGGGCACCATAAACCTTGGTTTGTGGTATCCAAGAGACTCGGACTTTAAGCTAATAGGATATTGAGATGCTGATTTTGCAGAATGCAAAATAGACATGAAAAGTACTTCTCAAAGCTACCAATTACTTGAAGGCATATTGGTTTCTTGGTTTAGCAAGAAACAAAAATCAGTTTCTACTTCTACTGTAGAAGCTAAATACATTATTTTAGGAAGCTGTTATGCACAGATTTTTTGGATAAGAATCAGTGAATGGATTATGGGTTAAAGTATTCTAAAATTCCTATATATTGTGATAATCAAAGTATTATTGCAATTACAAGAAATCCAGTACAAGTGATTAAGCACATCAACATAAGGTATCACTTCATAAGGGAACATACGATGGAGGGTAGAGCGGAATTGCACTCTATACTTACAGATCCACAATTAGCATATATCTTCACCAAATCACTTATGAAACTACCATTAAAGATTGGTAAATCAGTTGGGAGTGATCTCAGGATTTTTCTCAAATGCTGATGAATAAGTTATTTTCAATGACAGGCATAAATGATCAGAGTTTGGCATCTATTTATAAGATTCATAATTTTATAAGATCTGATAACTGTATTAAACACAGATATCATGTATTCATGCTATTTTTTTATTAAAATTGATTAGAGTGTTAAATTCTGATAATTTACTCTCTATAGTACTTTGCATGAATTAACTTTGATGGTAGGATTAAATACTGATATGAGTCAAACATATTGGTTGACTGTTAAACTCTGATGATTTTTAAATTTATTTAGAAATATATAAATCAGTATTGTATTTCAATAAATGGGTTTTACATAAATGAGTAATTATTTTTAATGATTACTTGTGTGTGATTAGTATCGTGTAAAAAGGAAAAATGGTTCAGTAATTGTAAGTATTATCTTGTGTAACAATGCATGTTTTTAATGATTTCTTTTTATCTGGTCCATTATTATTGGTTACACTACACATTTCTGCCACGTGTCCTACTAATTTGAACCGTTTGCCAGTAAAAGAGTGTGGAGTTATACAAAATCAATTTTTGATTTTGATTTTCATTTTATATCAAATTTAACTTTATCACTTTTCTTTTACTCTCTCTATTATCTGTTTTAAACTCTAAAACCCTAGTCGGTGTTTAAACTTTTCTTTGACAAATAGCTACCATGAATTCGACAATTACAACAAGAGCTTTTACCTATAATAATGCCAAGTTTGTTCCAAATAACTATGCAACTATTATCGACAAGAACGGCATAAATCCTAATTATAATATCTTTCAAGATTTATTGGCTATAAGTGAGGTGGGATTTGCACTTGTTAATCCTACTACAGTTTATGGTAACAATGTTCTTGCTTTCTGGAGAACGGGTGTGTTTGATGATGGTGGTCCCAATGGAAGTACTCCAAGTATCACGTTCCAATTCAATGGGGAAACAACGATAGTCACTCCTCAAACTGTCAAGGATGCTCTTCATATCCATTCCCATGATAGTTGTACCCCTCCAATAATTGATGGAGAGATGAGGAGATTTCTTTCCCAAATTGGGTATGATAAGGAGATGAAGAATTTAGGTCAATTAAAAAGGTCCGGACTTCGAAAAGAATGGAAGTTCTTCTTTGACTACATAACAAGAGCATTCAACAACAAAAGTACTAACTTTGATGCTCAACCTATGATGTCTCAACAGATTGGGTACTCTCTACTACATTCTTGCAAATATGATTTTGGTTGAGTCATCTTATGCTTCATAGTGATAGGTTAAATGCTTACCCAAATAATGTCTATTATGCTAGATTTTGTCAGTTAATTTTCAACCACTATTTCCCAAATGTTGATATTCCTACTAATCAGATTATATCTATTTTTAAATTGACAAAAGAGCTTTTTCTGATTTGATTAATAAGGATAAAGAGAGGGATGATGTTCCTGCTCATAAAATTCCAGTTTCTGTCAGGAACTTGCCAATTGCAAGGCTTCTGGAAACATATGGACAACAAAATATACAAAGAGCTAGGATACATGAAAATACTTATGGGAACCCCAATGTAGCCAACCCCAGCTCTACCACCCAAACACAAACCCGAACACAATCCATCTCAGATGTCTCCCAATAGGCACCTATTGTAAAAAGAAAGAGGCTGGCAAAGTTTGATGCTTCACATGCATCAGGACTTAGGGATTCTCAAAAACCACCTTCAAACACTGATACATGATAGGGTGGAAGCAAAACAATACCCTATCATTCTTCTAAACAACTTATAGAGTATATATATATATTACATGATTTTATTCCTCAAAATTATTATATTTTGCATTGAATTGGATTTTTATTTAATATATTTTAATATTTTATTGTAGAGAGTAAGAAAATCCTAAACTTGGATGAATTGGAGAATAAAAGCTGAATTTTGAGATTTATTATTAGGAAATTAGGATTTGTTGGACTACGCCCACATACTTTACTGTTTGGGTCATATCTTGAGTTCCAAAAGTCAGAATTGGACGATTTAACAGCCCACGTGAATATAACAGAATTATATTTAATTATAAAGTAGTCCAAGTATCAAATTACAACTGGAGAGGCCCATAATTACTGAAGAAAAGTCAACTATGAATTTTCTTTATAAAATAGAGATCAGCTTTGGAAACGTACTTGTATACTTTTATCATAAACAAATAGGAATGTATTATGAGAGAGATATATACAGACATTGAGAGACATATATAGAGGGATGAAGACTAATACTTTTTTTTTGAAAAAGATTGAGGTTTTTCTATTCTTTATGTGTTCTTATCATATTATGTGTTCTGTTAATCTATTATGAGTGACTAGATTTTTAAATTTGGATTAATCTAAACCCTAGTTATGACTATTATATAAATTTTCAAATCCCCCCAATTTAGTTATATTACATGCTCTTTCTTATTGAGTTGTATTTAATTAACAGTTACATATCAGACGTGGTTATGTGTATTGTTTGAACCAATATCTATTTATCAACAAAAGTTGGATTTATGTGGTTGTGGTTTATCGAATAGGGACATAAAATTCTCCATGAAAATAGGTAGAATGGATTATTAGGAAGTTTGAATGATGTGTTTAATGTCTCTAAATTGCATGATACCACAAAAATAGGTTTGACTGTATTTTAGAAAAGCCATTAATTCTCGACAGAGGTTCTTGGTATTTTATAGGGTGCATCTTTTCTCTTGAGTAGTATTTGATTGATTAGGGCGGGAAATCATAATTGCATTGGTTCATACTAGTGGGGATACTTAACTCTGAATGTTTTTAGTTATTTGATTAATACAACATATTTGCTTTAGTATAATTTTAGTTAAATAATCTCTTAGTTTTTATTGTATTACTTGATTAGTTAAATAGAGTCAAGAATTACTAGTGATTGGTACCTTTGTCCCTGTGTGATCGACTCTGACTTATCCTACTACATTTTTAGAAATATTTTTTAGATATTATTTTTTAATATGTACACGACAACCTTGTCAAATTTTTAGCATCGCTGTTGGGGACAAAACGATATTAGATTAATTAATTTTTGAGTTAGTTTAGCTAAGTCTCTTAGTTATATGCATCAGTTATTATTCCTTTGTTATTTGATATTGATTTCTAGTTTTCTTGTTTCATGCAAACTGAAGTTCAAATATAAAAAACTTAATTGCTTTTGATTCTGAAACTGAAGCTACAACAAGAAGACAAGCGGGTGGACAAAGAAAACAGATAACAAGGAAGTTATGGGTAAAGTAGTACCAGCTAAAGCTCTCAAAGAGCAGGGTATGCCAGATACTAAGGACGTACTCTCCAGTATTCTCAGACCATCAGTCACGGCTACCCACTTTGAAATCAAACCTCAATTCATCCAATTCATCTCCAATGATTCTTTCACAGGATTGTTCACTGAAAATAATTTTGATCATCTTGAAAATTTTCTAGAGTAGTGTGATACGATAAAGTTGACCAATGTTAGTGATGATGCAATAAAGCTGCACTTATTTCCATTCTTTCTTCGAGATGCAGCAAAAGATTGGTTGAAAGATGAAGTCCCAAACAAGTTCACTACTTGGGTTGGTTTAGCAAAGTCCTTTCTACTCAAATTTTTATGTTAAAAGAAGATTGCAAAGCTCATGAATGATATATCTAACTTCAACGGGATGTTGATGAGTCTCTTCATAATGCGTGGAAAAGATACAAAAGGTTTCGTAGATAATGTCCTCATTATGCCATTCATGATTGGTTGTTGATCCGGACATTCTACAATGGGTTAACATAAGAATTCCAAATTTTTTTATGTTACTTCTGGTGGATCTATTATCAGGAAGAAGAAACTGAGGATATGCAATCTTTGTTAGACGATATGGCATCTAATGATAACTATCCTTATAGTGACAGAAATCATCCTAAGAAGGGTGGTAAGTATGATGTTGATGCTCTAACCATATTGAATACTACTATGCAGGAAATGGTTAAGAAAATTGAACAACTGGATTCTAGAACTTCATCTACAGTTTCCTCATGTGAGATATGTGGTGTAATCGGACACACTCGGAATATTTGTCAGTTCAATCCCTCTGGATTAGCAATGGTACAAGTAAATATCGTTTACAACCAAAATCAAAGGCAACAATATAATCCTTACTCAAACATGTATAATCCGGGTTTGAGAGATCATCCTAATTTATTCTACAAAAATGTTCAAGCTCAAGCTTAACTTCCACCAGCTCCGCCATAAAAATCTAACCTGTAAATTCTTTTGGAAGGATTTATCTCTACACAAGTAAAGAAGAATGAGGATATTGATGCAAATATCAATAATATTAAGGCTCATAAAAAATTGATGGAGAATTCAAGTACTCAAATTGCTTAGCAGTTGAGCCAACTCACCAAGTCTTCAGGCCATCTTATTGTCCAAACTGAACAACCGCTAATGGGCCACATCAATGTTGTAACTGTTAGGAGTAGAAGAGAATTGTAAGAACCAGATTTCACATTGACCAAAAGTGTTGTGACTGCTAAAAAATAGGAAGAAGAAATTTCAGCTGAAAAAGTGCTAGAAGAAGAGGTTGTGGAAGAAGAAGAGAAACAACCAGTTGTTGTTCCTCTTAAACCATATGTGCCACATGTTACTTTTTCACAAAGGTTAACGCAAGCTGTGCGAGAGAAGAAGTACGGTAAGTTTCTTGGAATTTTACAAAAGCTACACATTTATATTCCATTCTTGGATGTTATATCAGAGATGCCCTCCTATGTGAAATTTCTCAAATATATATTGTCAATAAAGAGAAAGATTGAAGAAAGTTCAACTATCTCATTAACGGCGTGCCATCTCGCAGAATAATCTTCCTAAAAAGTTAGAGGATCTAGGTAGCCAGTCAATTTTTATCAAACTAGGGGATGTTCAAATCAAAAGAGAATTGTATGATCTTGGAACAAGTGTCAGCCTAATGTTATTATTAATCTGTTAAAAGCTTCAGATGGGTGAACTGAAACCCACACGTATCCTTTTACAACTAGCAGGCATAACTATAAAGTATCCTCTTGGTATAATTGAAGATGTTCTTGTTAAGGTAGGAAAATTTTATATTCGATGTGATTTTGTTGCCATGGAGATGGAAGAAGATGAAAATATTCCTATCATTCTTGGGAGGCCTTTCTTACCTATAGTTGGAGCTACAATTGACATGAAAAGTAAAAGAATTTCCTTTCAAGTTGGAGAAGAGAATATTGAATTCAAGCTCCAAAACACAATGTGATATCCTTCAATTGATGAGATAATCAACATAATGGATGCCCTAAAAGAAGTGATCGACATCAAATCCAACACTTTATCATGTGAAGATGCCCTTCAAGCTATTCGTGAGGGTAACTTAAATGAAGAGAATAAGGAATGTTCAAGCAATAAGAAACTTCTGGATATAAATTCTATAGCTTTGCATGATCATTCCAATGTGCTACATCATATGAAAGTCAGGAGAAAGCTGAATCTCTCTTGTTAAAAATATCACGAATGTAAAATTGAAAAAACTTCCGCCACATTTGAAGTATGTACTTTTGAATGATGAACTACTTATTTTTGAAGTTTTTCATGACAATGTATCGAGAAGATGGATCACCGATAATGAGGTAGAATAGTGTGAGTTTCAATCTACTAAGGGAGATAAACACCTTAGAGGTGTTAAGAAAAAAGAAAGATATAAAACCGGTGGGTAGACGAATTAATATTAAAATGGATGAAGAAATTGATGTAAAGTTTAATGGGAAAAATATTTTGGAAGTAATTAAATATAATCTCAACTATCACTTGAATGGTTCTTCTGATAAGAACAATTCAATTAATCTCTTAAACCCTCCATGAATTTGATTCGAAAACGTCCGGCTAAATGACGTTAATGACAGCGTTACTTGGGAGGCAACCCATCATTATTTGTAAGTTTAGTTATTATTATTATCATTAATTATTATTATTATAAGATATTTTTGTATAAATATTTAGAAGATTACTTTATTTTTATATTTATTTCTACTCCCACAAGGTGTCGTAATGAATTTTATGTGAAGTGTTAGAGAAAAATAAAGGAGAATGCATAAATAAATCAATAATTAAATAAATAAAATTGGAGCATGATCATGCTCTTTCAAGAATAGTCCTGTTGTCATTGTTTTAAGCCACTGTGATGTTTCCCCACTTTAGCATGACCATAAAGGGGTCATGCATGCTCATGTGGACCACCACCAATGCTACTGTGTGATTCTACAATTTTAGAATGACCGTGCTCAACCATTAGCATGATCATACATACAACTTCTTCACTTCTCGTGTAAATTATACGCGCGATACCTCTCGCTCACAACAGTCTCTATTATGTCAACAGACCAAGCATGCGGCCCATCCACTAGCCCAAAGCCCAATTTTACTGAGTCCACTAGCCCAAAGGCCAATTTCACTAAGTTGTAAATGACACGCGTAGCACCTCTCGCTCACAACATTCTCTTTTGTGTCAACAGACCTAGCATGTAGCCCATCCACTAGCCCAAAGCCCAATTTTAGTGAGTCCATTAGCCCAAAGCCCAATTTTATTGGGTCCATATCTTAGCCATCTCAATTTAGTTATTGTACTGCATTGATGTCCTGACAGCTGCCACCTTAAACCATATGCCCAATCATCATAACATGTCACTGACATGTCATCATCCACCTCAGCAGGCCCATCTAGGGCATGTCAGCATCAACGTCATCATCCTCCACGTAGCAGCTTAATCATTCGCCTCATCAGCGTCCACATAATCAATTTCCTGACAACTGCCACCTTACACCATATGCTCAGTCATCATGACATGTCATCGACATATCATTATCCACCTCAGCAGGCCCGTCTAGGGAATGTCAGCATCAACGTCAACATCCTTGACGTAGCAGCTTAGTCATTCGCCCTCTCAGTGTCCACATCAGCTCCATGTCATCAATTTGTTGGCTGCTACTACAAATTTTTTAAAGAAATGTTAGAGGTGGGATTCAAACCCCTGACATTGGTCTTGCAAAGCTTCTACTTGCCTCCTTTAACCACTTCGGCTAGCATTCCTTTGTGGTTAAAGTGTGTTTTCACGTTTATATCTTTAAGCTGCGCCTAAAGCTAAATCTTGTGAAGCCCATATTTCTCAGTTCTTTTTGGATCAAAACTTCATGCTTATGCACTAGGGGAGATTTAAGCTTTTCTTTATATTCCCTTTTTGTATTTTTTTTAGGATTGTATATATTATATATTTTTATTCATTTAGGGCCATGAACCATTTAAGTGTGGGAATATGTTCTTAAATTAAAGAATCTAAAAAAATTATAAAACTAAAAAAATGTATATAATTGCCTTGTCTTAAAAGCATGTAAGCATGGATAAGTACACATTGTGTAGATTAATTTTGCATGATTAATTCCTAGTTTTATATATATATTCATAAAAAATCATTCGATGCATGATAATTCCCTATGTGTGCTTACGAAGATTTTAAAACTTGAGATGCCTCTAAGTCAGTTTTGGTGAGTCGAGCATTCTTCCTGTTACACGGTAGAAAATAATTATTTAAAGGGGTTGGATACAATTATTTAAACTAATCGATTATCAAGAAGTAAAGTATGAACAAATAAATCCAATAACAGTTTATTAAATCTCTTATAAACCATTACAGAACTCTCTCAAGAAAAATAATATTCTCAAGTGCTGCTAGGTTACAAATGATACTCAAGTGATTCACCAGATGTGGTAACCTATTCTTTGTTTTTATAATACACAGCTTCTAAATTAATCTCTATCAATTACAAGATATGTTATAATATGATTTATCTACTTTATATATATATATATATATCTAATTAATAGCTGTATTCCTATAAGTCAGGAACCTACTATAATAAACTCCATAAATATCGGGATTGTATCGATCAACAGATTCTGACTTATCCTGTAGCATCATCATATCCTGACAGTCTATATCCCGATACATGCAGATCCTGATCAATGAGCGGATCCTGCGCTTTGACAAATCCTGACTGATCCCAGCAAATCCTGATTTTCGACTTAGATATTTTCCAACAATCTCCCCAATTTATGTTTTGCAAAATAAGCATAAATTCTATAGTAATGTCTGATGCCAAAAATAGAAAGACAAAATATAGAATAAAAGAATTGTAGAGTATACTCAGATATAGAAGTTGATCTTTATGGTTCCTGATAAACTCTGGAGTATCTCTGAATAAATGCTTTTACTCTATCATCTATCTTCTTCAAGAGTAGCTGATGTAGCCTTTTCTTCAAGTTTCTCTCATATTCAATTTCTTCAGACAACTGATATATGGTAGCTCTCAACATCCCAATTGGAATTCTTTCTATCATCAATTCATCCAATCACACATAACATGGCTTCAGTCCATCTGAAGTTAGAGTTAAATGCCTTTGAGTCCAAACAGTTTTAAATACTCCAGTTCCATTTTTCATATTTACTTCCTGATTATTGAAATTCATGTATGTAGAAATATAATATACATTGTACTGTATGCCCTTGTCAAGAATTTTTCTTTTGATGGCTTAGAAAATTAATTCTGACCATTCCTTGGATGCTTGGTTTTTAACCCTCAACAAATAATGAATATACTTGAGTTCTTTGGTTGACATCATCATTAGTTCTTCAAGTGAAAGAACTTGAACTTGATCACCTTGTAGCATAAGCGGAATCTTTTGTTTTACTTTTGAGCCATCATGTCTGTCAAGAAAAAATTTCAAAGCTTAATCCTATCTAAATGATTAGCTGTAACTTACTCACCGGGTCTATCAGCCAAAGTGAAATTCACCATTCTTGTATTTATCAATTGAGGTTCATGATTCCCAATTCCTGCTCTTGTGTATGGATCAGATAACTTGAGAGCTTATGCATGTCTCAACCAAGAAGGTGTATCATCATTTCTATCCACAATGTTAGGTTCAGGTAATCCTTCCTCCCTTATTCCTCCTGGAGTAAAATTTATTTCCTTCTTGCATTTCAGATCATCAATTTTCTCCCACTTGTAATTGTTCCTTATTTTAGGAAAGTTATAAGCTCTTCTTTCTGATCTTTCTCTAAGTTCTTTCCTATCAGTGCATCTCCATATATGTTTACCAGACCTCCACAACATGTTTTCGAATTATTGACCAGCCCTGTTGACTGCTATTCTGATTTTTCATTCTTCCCTTTTTTCTTCTTCATCAATTTCACCATTGTAAGCATCAACATAAGCAGACAAGATTTGTAGATTTAAATGCTCCAAGACAGCTTCTTCTCCATCTTCAACTAAGTCAGAAATAGACCATCTGTCAGGATTAGGAACTGAATTATCAGGATTAGCAGTGTCAGGATTTTCTGTGTTGGGATTTTGACTTTAGTTGTCAGGAGCTGCTTCAATTTGCAGTTGTCTTGGTCTTCTAAATAGCTGAACTTCTTATTCTTCTTGTCCTTCTTCTCTATACAAATTTAGGTTAGGTACCTCCATTGATCTTGGTACAAGATTTAGAAATACTGGATCAATAAGAACTTTGGGAGCCTGAGACTGAGTTGTCTCAGGTATTTCTTCAATCCTGACCCCGCTTGATTTTGTTCTTCTTTTAGAAGGAACAATAGCTTGTTGATCAGTTCTAGGAGTCCTACCTCTTCCACCTCTCCTACCACTTCTAGGTCCTCTAGCTTTACCTCTTCCTCTTGAGGCACCTTGCTTTGCAGTTTGAAGTTGACTGAGAATTTCCTTTTGTTGGTTGAGCATTTCTTTATTTGACATGTTAGAAAATTCATCAGCCAAATGAATAAGAGCTCTCCGTTCTTCTAACTCCTCAACTCTTCTATCTTTGTGGTAAAAAGTTAGGCTTGCACCAACCTTTGTTCTGAAAGTCCTGTAGTATCTCTGAGCATCATCAGGACCGTCAATTATCACTTCATTTTCATCAGGAATTACAGACACAGTTTGCTTTTCCATCAGGATCTAAGAGTGAGTAACTTCTTGATTCTTTACAGTCTTTGAACCATCTTGAGAGATATGAGTTGATTGTGTGGTTTGAGTTTGAGTTTGAATTCCAGTTCTAGATTGAACCACCACAGCATCAGAGGTCCCTGTACCTTGATTTCTACCATCATTATCAGGATTGGTATCTTTCCTCAAAACTGATTCAGGTGCACATTTTGTCTTGGATACCATCTCCCCTTTTTTGGCATCAAGACCCTATAACAAGGAGAAAATGGCATCCAATTTTTGATTTGTAGCTTGTTGAGTTGCTTTAGTAGCATCCAATCTCTCAGTCATTTGTTCTTGTTTAGCTTCCATACTCAACATTCTCTTGACCAAGCCATTGTGTTTCTTGTGCCTTTGATGGTTACAAAAAGGTCAGCAACTTCCTCTCTTAAATCAACATTAGAATCTTTCAATGAAGAAATAGAAGATTGCATCCCTTTGACCAGCACAGTAGTAACTTTGATCACATTCTTCAAGTCAAGATTTGAAGTAGAATTAGCAGCATGATCTGCAAGAGTGTGAGCAACTTTTATAGAGATTCTTCCACTGGCTAGCCTCCAGGAATGATTCCACTTATGTGAACTATGTGAATTAAGAGCAACATGGCCTGATGAAGATCCATAAGTAGACATTTTAGAAGCTTCAATTACAACTTTGAGTTGTGCATTGGTAGGATCTTCACCATCAGAATCACAATCAGAATCAGAAAAATTGATCAGGAACATCAATAATGTCAGGTTCTGGCTCATCCACTCTTTCTTTAATTTTAAGATCAAGAATTGACTTAAAAGGCCCAACTTCCTGTGATGAACCTGAAATAACAAAATAAGGAACACCTAAATCTCTCTATTCTTCTAAAGTGATCTCATCATTTCTCACACATATATTACTTTTCAGAGTAATATGTTTCTCACTTTTATCACCCAATTCTACCTCTCCTTTTTCCAGTTCAAGAGACTGCCTCTCAGTAATTCTATTTTTCACTAAATCGTTTCCCACATTCTCACTAGAAAAGTTCGGTGCAATCACAATAGAAGAAATAAGAGGTGGCAAAGAGGAGTGGTCGGCGGTCATATATGTGACGGCCTCAACCCCGGGGTCAGGAGTTGACGTCACCAACAACCACAATAATAAACATAATATAATTAATTCCATGATAGAATATAAATACGACCCCTTTTCCAAGATCTTTTCCAGGTTTAAGTATGATTTAGGCTACACAACTCTCACAACCCAATTTACCTTATACAATCCTGACCACTAACTTAATACAATAACTCAACAGACCACATCTGGTATGTACACAACTACCTCAGAGGAGCCTGACACGGAAGGAACTAGAACTCTGCCCTGACTACCCCGAAAGAATCTCCTAGGCATCTGCAATACATATATAAAATATTCTACAAGGGTGAGCAATCAATTGCTCAGCAGTACCACTATATGAATAATAAGTAAAACAGTTTAAAATAAAACAGTTATAGGAACAGAATTCATAACTTGTTACAAAATAAGTAAAACATGTATAAACTGGATATTAACAACTGGCATGCTCTGTAAAACAATAACATTAGTTGTGTGCTGTGTAAATACCAGAGTCCAATTTTAGCATGCTATTTTCATTTTCAAATCATTCGTTCCTTTATAGGAACCACAAAACCATCTGTCCCATTACGGGGACCACAAACCCATTTATTCTGTTACTGGAACCACAAACTACAATCAGATATATATTGGACAAATCCTAGGGACATCTGATCAATCTATCCCACCATAAACCTGTTTCGGAATCAGAGACTAGCTTGGTCTCTGTCACACTAGACTAAGCGGGTCAAATAGGGCGCACAACCGACTTAGCCACTTACGCAAACCCGTTGTGCCGTTACGGGCCTCTTACACAACCATCCAATATTTGATCCGTTTTATCCAGTTTCCAAAACCACTTATACCTATCTCTTTTTAAAATAATTATATCACAACATACTTTCCAAAACCTTTCCAATTTACTCATAGTTTTAGAGATAGGTATTTTCAAAAGTTACTTTTCTCCAAAACATAATTTTTAATAAGACGTTTTCAAATACGGGGGATACGTAACTTAAAATGTTCTGTTCCACTACACAATTTAAATCAGCAGTTATTCATATATACTGACCTGTAAAAGATTAGTTCAGGTTGCCTTGCAGAGCTTTACAACTATCACTGATTGATTTTGGATCGACTCAGACGCTCGGGCTTATCACCTAATTAGCAGACTATCCTGGATCCGAATTCAACGCTTAGGTCCTTCGCTTGGAACCTCGCTGCACTTTTCGACTGATCACTAGATTAACTTTAGTCCAATGTCAACTTTCTGGCCTGCCGATTAGATCCTACAGAGTCAAACTACTCTATATTAGACAACCAGTTATGCTTGGCATATCCTCGCTAGACACTTTACCCGAACTATAACAATTCCTGACTCGTAATTATACATATTATAATAACATACGCAACAATTAGGGTTCACATTCTCGAAAATCGGTTCAGGATTCGTTTCCAGAAAATACGTATACTCGATATTTTACGAAATGAGGGTTATTGGTTTTGGCAAAATACTTCACCACAACATACAATCAAGTTTCAAATAAAAAAATATATATTTATATATTCGCTTAACATCCCGATAATTACCGGATACGCTCCCGTATTTCCATAGTTTGATTTTCCCGGAAATTTGGCAACACTTCTTTTATTTATCGGACTATCCCGTCGAAACAATTCGACGTCACCACGACCAATCAATCAGGCAATCAATTCAACAACCACCATTTACAATTCAAACCAATAATGCAATCCAAACAATCCCGAGAATATGTATTTAACTACTACTCTATTTCAAAAATTATAAAATAGAATTTATAAATTTGATATTTTTTTCTCAAGAAGATACTCAAAATCAGAATTTTAAATCGTAACCTGAGCGAAGATAAATTTTCCCGAAGCAAAACACAGCTCAACACAACCGGCAACAACACGCATAAACACGTGCCGCTGCCCTCACCAAAAAATAGTGAGGGGCGGCGACATGAACAACACCAGCAACACAGACTGAAATATACACATACATATACACATAAATGTACACACAACTGAGCGGCAAGAATCGAGCAAAAATAGTCGTACCAGAAACACAGCGGTGACTCCCATGAAAAACAGCGACGAGGACGGCAGAGGAACAGAAGAACAGAAGAACAGAGGATGGAGGAGAGAAAGGAGGAATCAAATAGAGAAAATAGAGAGATGGTGAGAGATACCCAAACTTTGAATTGATTTTACTATAGATCTTCCATCCACTTAAATCTATAGTGATATGGTTGATAAAACTTGATTTTACTTATCGCGAGCTTCAATTCGACTACTTGCACGCCAAAATCGGAGTTCAATAACACCATTGAATCGCAGTTTGATTATGAAGAACACGAATTACACTTACTACTTTATCTAGATAATTATGAAATTTTACTATTTGTTTATGTTTTTCTGAACAGATTATTGTAAGGGCTATTTATAGCTACGGAAGGATAAAATAGTATTGCATGTACTGCAAAAAGATGAGATAGGATTGCACGTACTGTGAAAAGATAAGATAGGATTTTAATCAAAATATCTCATATATCAAAAATATCTGGTTTATCGGATAACGTTTTGGATAAACATTATCCTATTTTGGATAAGCATTATCCTGTTTTGGATAATTATTAAAATCGAGCTTTTATAAAACACTTTATACAAAGATAATGTTATCGACAAGGGTTATCGTATCGAAAATTTTGCGTCGGGCCGCACACGGGTCAAACTGTAATCTGGATCGAAAAAATCAAAATACAGAAAATTTCCGGAATTACCAGATTAGGTTAGGAAGGAGTTTTCGGAAGAGTTTCAGGTTGTAAAAACGTAAAAATGGTTGAGGTTGGACGATTCCTGGCTTTAGAAAATGATTTTGTAGTTATTCAGAAAATAATTAATAAATTCATAAATCAATATAAAATCATATAACACTCCAAAAAATTACCAGAAAAATACCTTAATAATCCATATTTTATTATGTACATAATAAAATTAACATACTTATACTTTACCACATAAAAACATCCACATATCCACACCAATCATCAGATAATTCACCAAAAATCACATAATAGTCACATAATAATTATTTATCAATAAAAATAATTACACGCTATATCCCGAATATTATAATATAAATAGGGGTATCCTCATGCAAAGGCTATTTATATTCATATTAGCAGATAAAGTAGCAGTTTGAGAAAAAGATGTACCTGTTATAGTTGAATCCATGGGCAGAACAGATAAAGGAGTCATTAATATAGTTCCGGTGTTGTTTCTAGCAGTAACAAGTACAACCTATCAGGTATTGAGGTTTCAGGAAAAGCTGCAACAGGATTAGTATCAGGATGGGATGTGTCAGGAATTATGGTGTTAGGATTAGACCCTGTGTCAGGATTTGTAACTTTTTCTGTATCTGTAATTTGAACTGATGGTTCATGTATGACTGGAGGTTTTGAAGCTGCTTCAACACTTTGAGTTGAAAGTTTTTATGGGCTTCCCTCAAAGACAGGATCATTGATCACATCATCCAATTTACCTAAGTGCTCGTGATGAGCTTCCTTCTGTTGAGCATGTTCTGCAATTTTAGCTTCCACAGTGACATGACTACCTTGAGCATTTTCAGGAATTGTCCTTTGAGATTGAATGTATACACTCTCACTTTGATCGGGTGGTTCTTGTGGTATAAGGGACTGAACATCTGCACTTCCACTTTGAGAAATTGGTTCTTGTTGGTTGTGCTCCTTTTGTGGAGACTATAGCTTTGTTGTCTTTCTTTGAAATACCTTTGTGACTTCAACCTTTCTTTTTCCAGCAGTATGAAGTCCAACTTATTGAGCTAACTCCCTCATCCTCTCATAAGAAACCTCAATAATTTTAGCTGGAGGTGAGTTAGTATTGGCTTGATCAGGAACTGATATGGCTTTATCAAGAATTGATGACGTTGTTCCTTTAGGATAAAGCATAGTTTGATCAAGAGTAGCATGAAGTGGAACCTGTATCCTGACTTTTTCTTGTTGAGCTTTAAGCTTACACCCAACTTCATCAATTTCCTCTTTTTATCTGGAGTATCCTCTCCAACAACAGTCTGTGCATCCTCAGTTATAGTACCAGTAACCTCCACTAGTTTTACTCTGAGCTTAAAAGAGATAGGTCCCTCATCACTGTCAGTATCTGATGATTCATCAATCAGTTTAACACCAGCCCTAGCTGTAGCTTTTCTTTTCTTTCAACCAAACCTTGTGTGACGCCCTTAAACTCGGGGTTAGGAATGAGGACCCACAACACCAATAAACTAATATAATAATAGTAGAAACAAAATAAACCCCGAAGCTAACATGATCTAAATAGGATAAAATATGAGACAAGATTATAAATACCAACTAGAATAATATTATTACAACCCTTAATATAATTAAAACCAAATTATTCGATTCCGACTTGGAATCAACAGATAACCCAAAAGTATATGATTCAACTATTACACTTCCCACCAACTTATTGTTGTTTGCTCACACAGCATCTACCTGATCTGGCATATGAAATCCCACGACACAATAGGGACTTCCAGGAACGCTTTTGCGAGCGGTGCGCCTAAGTCTGGACATCTTCTTGCTTAACTGCCATTGTTAGATCACACAAATAAATGAGCAAATGAGCCCAACAAGTAACTATATGAGCAGTTCTAAATATCAACATAAGCAACAATATATGCGGCATTCTATTTCAATAAACTAGGAGGCATCATTCTATCAGTTTCTAGGAAAGGGTTCCAAAGGAAGGTTTCAAAGATTTTAAGATTCAAGTTCGAATAATTAGTGGTTCTCAAGCTCAATCAAAAGGGTTCTCCAAGAGTTTCACACTTTGAGAGATAAATCGCTCTAAGCTATGGGCATCAATATAAAATTAAAGTGACAGGGTTCTCAAACAAGATTCTCAGAGCTTTAAAGAAGATTCAATTCAAACTATTCAACTTCAAATCAAAAGAAAAGCATAACGCTTGTTGTAATATTTATAAAACTCTTATTTTCATTACTTAACAACAAAGCATCCTTTATTGGAATATCCATATTTTAAGTATAATACGGGTGATCAGCCCGTACTGACCTCCATCCGGTAATTAAGGTACCTATGGCATTATTTCAGCCTTATATTGGACTAGCCCTGCTAGTCTCTTACATGACTGGACTAGTCCCACTAGTCTCTTACGTCTCTATCCAATTCTTTAGGAATTCATTTGGAAAACCTTTATGTTGGAATACAAAGCAGTTTGGCGAAATTCATTTTAACTGTACTGATATATGAAATCGTTTGAACTCATTCAAGTCAAAAATCATTCTTTAGTTCAATTCAAGGATTTAAGGAAAATGAGGAAATTAGAAATAAACAGGGCTTGTAAGTTAAGGAAATGATCAAATGTTAAACGGGGTATAACAAGGCTGTGATCAGGATAGTTCCAAAGAACGACGCATAAACAAGGCATAAGTGGTTATCAAAGGAATCTAGGTTAACACGGTATGACGTATAAAACGTTCATTATGACTCTTTAGGGTCAAAGGATCATAAGTTAACAAAATACGAGAACAAGGTATAAGTACTTGGAGCAAGGGGTTACTATTAAGGTTTATCACAAGGACCAATAACAGGTTTATCACAAGGATCAATAACAGGTTTATCACAAGGAACAATAACAGGTTTATCACAAGGATTAATAACAGGTTTATCAGAAGGATCAATAACAAGTTTACAAAGATTCTTGATTCTATCAGTGTATAGCATCATCAATCTCTCTATAAGCAATTCATAGAAGATAGAGTTTCCTTGCCTCAAAAAGCTTTCCTATTTTACGGAACCTGAGCTACTGCCACCTAAGACTTCTTTCCCTTTCCAAACCTGAATGCCTTCGCTTTCCAAATCTACTATTCAAAATAAACCCTAATTAGAAACCAAGTCAATTTTCCTGATATTCCTAGAACGTCAACTCTTTTACCCTAATTGTAATATACACTTATCTTATATAAACATGCATAACACGTAGCACATAATAAGATATACCTTTATACTTTTTACATCACCGACTATCTTGATACTTTACACTTAAATAATAATCACCGATTCATATAATTCGACACCAAATCAAATCGAACCTATACCTTATACAAACCTATTCACTTTTCTTTCGAGAAACGGGCATGACGTGTTTATAACTACGCTTACCCTTATCATAACGATCGATCGATCATATTCAAGTATACACCACTATTTTTAACACTTAACACTCATATGCAACTCCTCTTTTACACTTACCTATTAACAACTTAGAATACCAAGTCAAAACCATAACATACAATTCGATTTCACCTTATATATCACAAAAATCACATATTGATATCCCATTAATTATCACAATCTTGAATTCACAACCGAATTAGACATAGATTAATTCTCTAATCTTCACTTAACCAACATGCAACCAATAAAATCAACATGCATGATCTTGAATCAAGAACCGAACCTAATTCGAATCAAAACTAATGAACAAAAGTCATATCAATCGAATTTATCAAATAATTCGAACCAAATTCCTTTTAAACCGAAGGTTTCATTCGGGGTTTTCAAGTAAAACGGCATGCAACAACATCGATTACTTACCCTTAACTTATACACCGAATTCAAATTATTCTCAAGAAACTAGACTTGAAAACTTTGAAAAATACACATGCATGCTTTCGAATTAAAAGAAATCAAGTAAGACACATATTTTGACTTATAGAAACTACATTTGAAATGAATCTTCACTCTAAATCAACATGCACTAACTGATTTGACTTAAATATACAATATAGGACTCAGAAGAGCATCATGGTCCACCGCCGGCTCGCTAGAGCATATCACCGGCGGCGACAAGGTCTCGGAGATGCCCCACTTGGGGTTTAATTCCACGAAACCTCATCGATTCACTTAAGAAACCTTATAACCATGTTTAACAACCATAACCAATTACAAAACCACCCGTCCCATCTCTAATTCAGAAAACCAAATGGAACTCAAGAAAAAGGTTTCGAGAAGCATTCAAGGATTACGCATGCAAGTACATAGAGTCGTAGAGGGAAGAAAACTAAGCATAACCATGGTTTTAGATTAGAGAAATTGTGAGAGGTGAGTGAGGAAGAGAGGGGAGAGAGAGAGAGAGAGTACCAAGAGAGAGAGAGGGTGAGAGAAGCTTGAGAGAGAGAGAATGGGAAAAAGGAGGAGGTGGAGGAGTATATATATAATTTAAGGGTAATTTGGTAATTTAGCAATTCCTCCTTTCTTTTTCCACTTTTATTTACAAAAATATAATAAAATAAATGTAATTTATCTCCACACAAAGTGCAAATAGCTGAACTTTTGTTTTTATAAAATAAAGCATAAAATTAGCTCTTCACCTGTATTTTGAAATAAATTTTTGAGAGAACAGATTATTTATTATGGATTTTACAAATAATCTTTCAATAATAAAAATAAACCTTGAAAAAAATCATTTTAAAATATCCAAACATCAAATTAAATCAAACTACTATTTTTAAAAAGTCCTTGGGACTATTCCAGAGATAATAACAAATTTCGCACATTGATCATATTTTAATAATTTTATAAAAAAAAATATAAGGATCAAATAATCCTTATTTTAATCAAATAAATCTTCTGAAAAAATATTTTGAAACTTGGGAATCACTGATTTATACTTGGAAATTTAAAATAATATATATTCACACAATAACATCAAAAATGTTTCATATTGATACACTTAATCAAGTTATCCCCTTTTTATAAGCGGGTTACACGAGTAACAATTACTCGATAACGATATACCTTTTTCAGTTAAGAATCCAAATCATAGAAACACGCAGAGGACTCCACATTTATCATAACATTATAACCCTCAATTTTATCATTTCTAATCTTTCTCATTCAATCCATCCTTTGAATAAAGGGTCCCGCTCTACCTGACGGCCCAATAATTATAACTTAAACCTTTTTGCTGACTCATCAAACTGGAACGAGGCTTTGCCCGTTCCTTAATACTATTTCACAGAATTTCACATAAACCACAAAATTATATAACTTAATATTTTATACTCATAAATCCATAAAATCCACAATTATAACACAGTACTGTATTTTATTCATATAGATATTTCGTGAAAATCCCAATCGTTACACATTGTCTAGTCCTTGTGGTTGACACATGCTTTTTCCTTTCTCCGCCTTATTTCTCTTGTGATTTTGGTGAGGGTGAAACAACTCTTGGACCTGAATTTCCTCCTGACACATCAGTCTCAGCTAGTCGTTTAGGTTTTATTACTAATTATTTTTTGGAAGAACCAGAGGTGGAGATATGTTTAGATTTAAGTGTCGAAACAGCAACACTTGGGTCAGGAACATGATTGGATGTGCCCTATCCCACAGTGTTAGGATTTGACCTTTTATACCTATGTGGCATGACCCTTGTCAGGAACTGCCATATTTTCTTTGGAAACTTAGCCCCACCTATAAACTTTTCCTTTCTTTTGGCTAAATCATTCATTGATTTTGATGTTATTTAAAAAACAAATAGTAATTCATCCTTATTAAAAAAACATCAGGCAAGAGATAAGTGAAGATTAAATGCAGGAACCTAGTGTACTCTATTACACCATCTTTATCACTTAATCTAGAAATCAGGAACTGAAGAATAATATTACCATAATCAAATACATGACCCTTGATCAGTGAATATCCAATCTGCAGAGAAACTAGATGAAGAGCGTCAAAGTTTGTTACCTTGTTCAGAAAAGCACAACTGATACATTCAAAATAAAACTTCCACTCCTTTCTCAGCTTTGTCCTGGACAGTTCCCTAGCTTTTGTAAACTCTGTGCTATGTCTAATCTCCTTCAAAAACTCAAAAAGAGTTGGAGTAGGTGTGACCACAACATCCTGCCCATTAAATGAAGACAACTTCAAGGCCTTTTCCACAACTTCAGCATTGATCTCATACTCCTTTTTGTCATGGGTGAAGATGATTACACCCTTCTCAATATCAGTTCTTGCAGTGTCCTAAATCTATATAGTCTATTTAAATCACACTTGGGAAGGAGCTATTAATGCATAACCAATATCACTTTGAGAAAGAAAATCTTGAACAAACCAAAAATCAATATGAATGCTATCAAGATTCAAAGGAGCTTTAAAATTATTAGTAGAAAAGGTCTTTTCATGATGCATGTACTTGGTTGAAGTGAGCTTAGAGACAGAATCAGTATTGACCATTGTGAAAATTAGGGTTTTTCTGAGAGAAAATTAGGGTTCAAAAATTTTTCAGAGAGAGAGTTTGATAAGATGAACAATTCTGTGTATTGTTTGTATTGTGAAGTTGAGTAGTTTTGTCAAAAACTGATAGAGATAGAATAATATAGTAAGACAAAAGTACACATGGCAGTAGTTAATTGGATGCAATTATTAGTGGACTAGATAATAAGTAAATCTAGTTAATAGGGCACGACTTTTAAGGAACATGTATGTGATATTGTGCCTAATAACTAGCAATTACCTTAACATGTTATTTTGAATTACAAACGACTCTATAATTATGCACAAAAATCAGTCTCAAATATACTGAATTAAATCAAGTATCAATTAAGAAAAATAATTATACAAAATCATAAAATTCTTACAGTCAGTATTTGAGCTTATCAGGATTTGATTACCTCGTCAAGATCTGATCTTGTCAGGATTTCACATACCTTATTAGGATTTGATTGTCCATGTTAGGATTTGACTCACCTTGTCAGGGCATGGTGTATCAGGATTTGACTAGTATAATTAGTATTTGACAGATCATTTCTTCTCATACCTGATCATTCCAAGTTCATGTATGAGCTTTACAAAGGTTGCTTCTGGTAAAGGCTTGGTGAAGATGTCAGCTACTTGTTGATCAGTTGGAACAAAATGAAGCTCAATTATTCCTTCAATAACATGTTCCCTGATAAAGTGATATATAATACTGATATGTTTTGTGAGAGAGTGTTGCACCAGATTTTCTGTCATAGCTATTACAATCTGATTATCACAGTAGATAGGGATCTTTGAATAAGACAATCTATAGTCCAAAAGCTGATTTCTCATCCAAAGAATTTGAGCAGAGCAGCTGCCTGCAATAATATATTCAGCTTCAGGTCTAGATGTAGAGATGGATTTTTATTTATTGCTTTGCCATGTAACAAGTCTTCCACCCAAATACTGACAGCCGCCTGAGATACTCTTTCTGTCAATTTTGCATTCTGTAAAATCAGCATCAGAATAGCCTATCAGACTAAAATCTGATTCTCTTTTATAACATAAACCAAGAGATTAAGTCCCCTTTAAATATCTCAGAATTCTTTTCACATCAACTAAATGAGGTTCTCTAGGTTTGGCCTAAAATCAAGCACACAAACAAGTTGCATACATAATATCTGGTCTACTTATAGTTAGATATAATAATGAGCCAATCATACCTCTGTAAGCAGTGATATCAACCTCATTACCTTGATCAGGATCCAACTTAGTAGCAGTGGCCATTGGAGTTGTAGCTATAGTACTTTCCAGCATATTGAATCTAGTCAATAAATTCTTTATATACTTAGATCGATTAATGAAAATTTCCTCATCAGTCTGTGTTACTTGTAGTCCAAGAAAATAGCTCAGCTCCCCCATCATACTCATTTGATAACTTGACTTCATAAGATCAAAAGATTTCTTACACATCTTGTGAAGGGTTTTTAGCACATAAACGCAACGAAAACATAAATTTAAATCTTAAAATTCGAAACCCTCCGCAGGATCCATGCAAAAAATAATATTTGATTCGTAGTTCAGTATGTTTACCTTAAGAAGCTTTATGTTAATGGAAAGATGGAGGTCTTGAATGATCACCACGTAGCCCGTCGCTGGAACGATCTACGCCTTGAAGGTATCCACACGAATGATCGCCCTGAAGATGGATGTGTACCAGCACGTTCTTGAGGCCGCCTTCTTGCTCTCTCTATCTCTCTTCAAGCTGCTAGGGTTTATGTTTTATCAAATAAAACGTGTAACCCTAATTCTATTAGAAAAAGATATTATATAGGCAAGAGCTAATGGGCCTCCAACCCTAAACTTAATTTTAGAGTTGTTATTATTATTAAATTCAAAATTCTAATTATTGTATTATTAAGTCTCACTTAATCATCCAATAACTTAATTTCAGATTTAATATTAAGTTCGAATTTCCTATTTATTTAATTAATTAAGTCACACTTAATTAATAACAAATAATTCGAATTACTTGCATTTAATTTAAATCCGAATTTAAATTAAATAATCCTCCAATCATTCTTTATGCAACCCTTTAGGTTATTATTACATTGGCAACAATTTTAAATCTAATTTAAAATCATAAACAATGAGCGGCGTCTAGTAATTCATCATTGTTACCCAAGTAATAATAATTAAATCGGTGATCGATTAAACCTTTTGTGTATGATGTACAATGTACTATAATCCTTTTAACCATATATTATAGATTAAACTTGAGGCATGTTATCTGTCATCCTCTTCATAATTTAATCCAGGTTTCCTTGATCAATGAGTAGACTATAACATCAAATCAACATTTGAGCATGGCCATGCATTTCATAGTCTAACTCAAACAAGAGGCCAATAATATCACTCCTAAAATAGGAGGGTTAAATCCTTTCTAGATCATTCATATTTCTCATATGATTCACAATATACCCAATATACACTTTTATCATCACCCGGTCAAAGGTAATTTTTAATGCAACCAAATTATATTAATTCTCATATAAAAATATAATGATTTCAAGTCTAAGGACCAATACATCATTATCACTGTGAGAATTACTTATGACACAACAGACATGTAGAATCTCACATTGGGTCTTCCAGCACCATGTATATAATACATGTGCCTGTGTTTTGACTTTAGTATCACTATACCTATGATCAATGAGATGTGATCATCAGTCAACATTCACACTAGTCTTAATGCATTATTATTGTCCCTTAATAATAATACTCGACTAGGGATCTTTGGGAATATTGATACTATTCTCATAATCTCATTTCTAAGTCACGTACTTAGAGATATAAAATTACATATCATATTCCAAGGACATTTATTAATCTAACATCTTATCACAGAAAATATAGATATAATAAATTACTAAAGAATAATCCATATAATCAGAATTAATAATCCAAATGTTTCATAATATAAACATAATAGTGTTGTCTCTAGGGCACAAACACTAACAATCTCCCACTTGCACTAGAGCCAATCACCCATCTATCTAATACCCATGGAACTAGTATGACCTTCATGCTTTTGCTACGACAAAGCCTTAGTCAGTGGGTCTGCAACATTATCATCAGTATGCACTTTACATATATGTATATCTCCTCTTTCATTAATCTCTCGAAGGAGGTGGTATCTCCTAAGTATATACTTTGCCCAGGAATGGGACCTTGGTTCTTTAGCCTGCGCGATGGCTCCATTATTATCATAATAAAGATCAACTGGATCTGTGATCGATGGAACCACACCAAGTCCCGTTATAAATTTCTGTATCCAAACAGCCTCTTTGGCTGCTTCACTAGCAGCAATATACTCAGCTTCCATTGTAGAATCAGCTACTGCCTCTTGCTTTGAACTCTTCCAGCTTACAGCACCTCCATTAAGGTAAAACACAAAACCTGACTGAGATACTGAATCGTCTCTATCTGTCTGAAAGTTGGCGTCAGTGTAACCCTTTACAACCAGCTTATCATCTCCTCCATACACCAAGAATGAATCTTTAGTCATTTTCAAGTACTTAAAAATATTCTTGACTGTTGTTCACTGAACCTCGCAAAGATTAGACTGGTATTTGCTCGTCATGCTCAAGGCATGCGAAACATCAGGTCGAGTACATATCATCGCATACATTATAGATCCAATTGTCAAAGCATATGGAACTTTGCTCATACGGCCCTTATCATCTAATGATTTAGGGTAGTTGTCTTTTGAGATCAATATCTCATGAGACATTGGGACATATCCTCTTTTTGCCTCTTGCATCCCAAAACGATGCAATACTTTATCAATATATGTACTCTGACTTAGGCCGATTAATTTCCTTGATCTATCTCTATAGATCTTGATCCCTAATATATAGGTAGCATCACCTAAGTCCTTCATCGAGAAACTATTTCCCAACCAAGTCTTAAAAGCCTGTAGAGAAGGTATGTCATTCCCTATTAGTAATATGTCATCTATATATAGTACTAGGAATGCCACGTGGCTCCCACTAACCTTCTTGTAAACACATAGTTCATCTTCATTTTGAATAAAGCCAAATTATTTGACTGTTTCATCAAATCGACGATTCCATCTCCTTGAGGCTTGCTTCAATCCATAAATAGATCGAAGCAACTTACAGACCATCTTAGCAAACTTGGGATCGACAAAACCCTCAGGTTGTATCATGTATACATCCTCTTCAAGGCTCCCATTTAAGAAAGTGGTTTTGACATCCATTTGCCGAATCTCGTAGTCGTAGTAAGCAGCTATTGCTAGCAAAATCCTGATGGACTTGACCATAACAACTAGTGAAAAGGTCTCATCATAGTCTATACCATGAACTTGTTTGAAACCTTTTGCCACCAGTTGCGCGTTATAGGTCTATACTTTACCATCCATGTCAGTGTTCTTATTGAAAACCCACTTGCACCCTATAGGTTTTACCCCTTCAGGTGGATCAACTAAAGTCCATACTTTATTTTGATACATGGATTCCATTTCGGATTTCATGGCCTCTAGCAATCTCTCGGAGTCTGGACTGTTCATAGCATCTTGGTAGGTAAGAGGCTCATCATTATCTATGAGCATTACATCATCATCTTGAGTCAAGAGAAATCCATAATATCTTTCTGGCTCATGACAAGCCCTAGTAGATCTACGAACAACCTGTGTTTCTGGAGCAGGAATATCTTGATGTACTTCCTGCCCGTTTTCCAACTCTGGTTCAATATTATTTTGTACAACTCGATCTTCATCGAGATCTATAGTCCTCCCACTAATTTTCTTTGAAATTAACTCTCTTTCAAGAAATACAGTGGTTTGAGCAACCAACACTTTGTTCTCGGTAGGATTATAGAAACTATACCCTTTAGTTTCTTCAGGATATCCCACAAAATAACATTTATCCGATTTTGGTCCCAGCTTGTCAGACACCAAGCATTTCACAAACGCTTTGCATCCCCATACTTTCATAAATGACATATTGTGACGTTTCTCGGTCCATATCTCATATGGAGTCTTTTGAACCAATTTAGTTGGAACTCGGTTTAGTGTATATACAGCCGTTTCTAGAGCATAACCCCAGAAACTTATTGGAAGATCTGTTAGACTCATCATCGATCGCACCATGTCCAACAAGGTGCGATTTCTCCTCTTAGAAACTCCATTCCATTGAGGCGTTCCAGGAGGAGTAAGTTATGATACAATACCACACTCCTTCAAGAAACCTTTAAACTCGAGGCTTAAGTATTCTCCTCCACGATCTAATCATAGAACTTTTATACTTTCCCATGTTTGCTTTTCCACTTCAGCCTTGTATTCTTTGAACTTTTCAAAAGAATCATATTTGTTCTTCAAAAGATACACATATCCATATCTACTGATATCATCAGTAAAAGTAATGAAGTAGTAAAATCCACCTCTTTCCATCGTACGCATTGGACCACATACATCACTATGTATAAGTCCTAATCATTCGGTGGCCCTTTCACCTTGTCCGGTAAAAGGAGCTTTAGCCATTTTGCCAATGAGACAAGATTTGCATTCTTCGTATGATTCAAAATCAAACTTATCCAAGTAACCATCTTTATGTAATTTGGAAATGCGTTTCTCATTTATGTGACCTAAATGATAATGCCAAAGGTATGTTTGATTTGGGTCTTTCATCTTAATACGTTTATTATCATTATTTATGTTATAGACAGGAGTATCTATATCAAGAACATATAAACCATTAAACAAACGTGCAATCCCGTAGGTAACATTATTGAATGAAAAGGAACAACTATTGTTCTGAATCAAAAACGAAAAACCTTTCTTGTCCAAACAGAAACTGAAATAATATTTCTGCAAATCGCAGGCACGTAAAAACAGTTATCTAGTTCTAAAACAAGCCCAGTGGGCAACGATAAACGATAAGTCCCTACAGCTAAAGCAGCAACCTTTGCTCCATTGCCAACTCGTAGGTCGACTTCTCTTTTCGCCAATGTCCTACTTCCCTGTAGTTCATGCACATTTATACAAATGTGAGAACCACATCCAGTATCTAATACCCAAGATGTAGAAGTAGACAAATTGACTTCAATAACATAAATACCTAAATCAGAATCAGTAAAAACAGCCTTCTTCTTCTTCAGATCCTCCAAATAAGCATGATAGTTCCTCTTCCAATGACCTGGTTTCTTGCAATAGTTACAATCACCAACCTTTGGAACACCACCTTTAGGCTTCAAAGCCTTAGTCGGATCAGGTTTCGGATTGGCATTCGATTTAGATCCCATCTTCCTCTTGTCTTTCCATTTACCCTTTCCTTTGGCCTTCCCCTTATTCACCATCAACATGGGAGTAGGGGATGTCTTCTGAATATTGGTCTCAGCAGTTTTCAACATAGCCAACAGTTCGGTGGGGTTCTTATCTATCTCACTCATATTGTATCATCACAAATTGAGAATAACTGATGTTTAAAGATTGTAAAATTAGGTCAATCCGGTGCTTCACAGCAATCGGGGCACCCAACTTTGCAAGGTACTCAATATACCCAATCATTTTTAGAACATGCGGTCCAACCGGATCACGTTCTCCCTGCTTACATGCATGCAATGATTTGAAAGTATCAAACCTCTCCTGACAAGCCTGTCCTTCAAACATACGTTTAAGGTGCTCAATCATATCATAAGAATCCATATTCTCATGTTGTTTCTGAAGTTCAGCACTCATGGACGCTAACATGAGACATTGAACATCCGTATTATTATTGATATATTTCTGATAAACATTATGTTGAGCACGGGATGCTCCTTCAGTGAGAGGTGCAGGGCGAGGGATATCTATGACATAGAGCTTGCACTCTTGTTTGAGGACAATCCTCAAGTTCCTCTGCCAGTCAAGGAAGTTTGTTCCTGTCAGCTTGTCCTTCTCAAGGACTGATCGCACAGAGAAGTTGTTTAAATAGATTGCCATTTAATATCTACAATGTTTAAAATGCATAAGATAAATTAGTTTACAGATGATAATTAAATTATGTTCAAGTGATTATTCATATATATTCAAAATTTATATCTCCCACTATTTTATCAAATTAATAACCCTAACTATTAATTCGGAAAAAGTATCTTCAATATACTTTCTAGTGAGCCAAGATCCAAATTTTCACAACGTTTTAGTTCAGCTTTGGCTTTACTCCTAAAACATGATTCAATACGGTAGATGACATTTGTCAATTATATCAACTATATAACTCTTGGATAGTTTAGTGGAACAACATTTATTCTTATTTATATAATAAATCTCACTAAACTCTATGCCTCTAAGTTCACAATCCTATTGTGGTAAGTTAGTTAAGTTAAAACCCAAAGGTCTAAAAGTATCATATACTTCAACACGCCGTCCCACGATAGATGGGAGTGAAAGTGTTTGTCCTAAATCCAATCATGTATGATGAGTTAGGAAGAACTTTCTTGTATTCCTATTTGATTTCATTTGAATTAATAAAAGACTTGTTATGTTTTTATTATGGGTTTTATCTATTTAAAGTGTTTTAAATAAGATGCTCCATAGTTTAGAGTAAAGCTTCTAGAATTATAATGAGATTATAATAGTGAGATCTAGAAGAAGACAACTTTAGACTTAAACAGTTCCTGATCATAGGATAACTAATCGGATGTTAGTGGATCCGCAAAGATTGGTATATACTATGCTTGCTCCCTTTAGGAGGATATCTGTTCTCATAGGCATTTGTGTGGTGACACTATAGCTAGTATGTAGGTGTTTATTAGGGAATAAGTTCACTGAACATGACTCGATAAGTTGAACAATTAATGGAGATTACTCACGTGTCAATAATTGTTCACTGAGTGATAGTTGTACTAGTGTCCTTAGACTTGAGATCGTTAAAGTTATCTTGTATATAATGAACTGTGCATTGGTTTAGTCCTTTATCTCAAGGACATCCATTAGGTCTATTCTGGGCATAGGGATTTGTGTCCAGAGATAGTTAACATTAATAGAGGATCTACCCATTCCAGTATAGGAAGAGAATATCCTATGTTATTCTTAATATGCGAGTTCTGGAATCTCTGGCCAGAGTGTATGAAATTAGAAAGGAGTTTCTAATTTGCATTAATATGAACTTTGCATTATGAATAAGAAATCTTATGATTAAATTTGATAGGCCTAACACAAGATCCATGCCTTGTATTTAATCGGGATATTATAAGGGTCGAAGGAATTCATTGTACGGTAACTAGTCACTGACAGGTTCTTGGTATTCTAAGCAGTGAATTCATATTATCCGGATAGTCGCGATATGTTGAGAAGCATCACTCACGATGTAGGATAAATATAATTAATCAGTTAATTATATTTAGTGAATTTTAGTATTCATATAAATAATTAATAAAAGTTTATTATTATTTATGTTAGATATATTTGATAATGTCATGGCTAATATGTTTTATGTTTAGATTTCAGATCTTATTTGAACAGAACAAATCAGTACTTAACTGATCAGTACTTATACTGGACGTCAGAACTTAAGGGATATCAGTATTTATGTTATCAGGAGATAAGCATCAGGAGATAGATATCAGAACTTAAGTGTTGAAGGATGATCAGATAAGGACAGTAGCTGATTAAAGTTAAGAGGATCAAGATAAACATAAGAAGAGATATGCATGAAGAAGGAATTCCGTGAAGAATGGAATACTTGGAATAGAAGATATCTGATTGATATATATTAGGAAGCAGAATTATATTCCATATCAATTAGCGATTATCTTGTAACTGTGTAGTATATAAACACAGACATAGGGTTTACACTATAAGTGTTATCATTATCGAGAATATTATTTACTGTAACCCTAGCAGCTCTCGTGATATTTTGTTCATCACTGAGAGATAACAGTTCCAGATTGTAACAGAGTTTATTATTTCAATAAAGTTTGTTTTCTGTTACATAAGTTCTTGAAGTTTGATTTGATTGTAATAAACACTGTATTCACCCCCTCTACAGTGAAAGTGTGACCTAACAAGTGGTATCAGAGCCTTCTGTTAACACACATACAGTTAAAGATCCAAACACAATCATGTCTGACACAGAAACTCCAACTAAGCCTACCAAAACTGAGGAATCATCAAAGACATCAACTCAGAGTCGATATGAGACTATCAGAGTTCCCATATTGAGACCATCTGAATATCCCATATGGAAGGTAAGGATGACCATGTTTCTGGAAGCAATAGATCCAGAATACCTTGATAGAATCAAGGAAGGGCCTCACAAACCTACCAAGCTCGCTGTTGTAGTTGCAGGTGAAGCAGCAAAGACCGTACCAAAGGAAAAGTGTGATTACACTGCTGAAGATATAGCATCTATTGCTAAGGATGCCAAGGTACGACACTTATTGCATAGTGCCATTGATAATGTAATGTCAAACAGGGTAATCAACTGCAAGACTGCTAAGGAGATATGGGATGCACTGGAGACAAGGTGTCAAGGAACTGAAACAGTTAAGAAGAACAGGAAGACAATACTCACTCAAGAGTATGAACACTTTGACTCTAGGACTAATGAGTCATTGACTGATGTATATGATAGATTTGTCAAACTCTTGAATGACTTGTCATTAGTAAATAAGGAGTATGATCTTGAAGATACAAACCTTAAATTCCTGTTAGCTCTTCCTGAATGTTGGGATTTGAAGGCAACAACAATAAGAGACAACTACAATCTTGATGAAACAACTCTTGATGAAATCTATGGAATGCTCAAGACTCATGAACTTGAGATGGAACAAAGAAGCAAGAGGAAAGGAGGAAAGTCAAGGACAGTTGCTCTCAAGGATGAAGAGGAATCCCCCAAACCACCTTCCTCAAAGAAAGACAAGGGTAAAGCTCTTATCATAAAGTCTGATACTGAGTCATCAAGTTCTGAGAGTGATGATGACTCAGATTCTGAAAGCTTGCCTGAAACTGATGCTGATGAGGAGATGATGAAGCTGTGTGCTCTTATGGTGAAAGGAATCACAAAGATTGCATACAGGAAGTTCAGGAAGGGAAAGAAGTTTTCCAGAAAAGGCATAAGTTCTGATAAGAAGAATTTCAGAAGATCTGAAGGAAGAGGAGGAAAGTCTGACAGAGGAGATTACGCTAATGTTAAATGTTATAATTGTGGTGAGAAAGGCCACATATCTCCTGATTGCAAGAAGACCAAGAGTGATAAAGGCAAAGCTCTTGTCACAAAGCAGAAAAGCTGGACAGACACCTCAGACTCTGAAAGTGAGGAGAACTATGCATTGATGGCAAATGCTGATAAATCAAGTTCTGAGAGCAGTTCTGAAGCTGCTGAAACAAAGGTACCTCAGACTACTTATGCTTTTCATACTGATGATATTAATGAGTTGAGAAGATATCTTAAAACCATGTTTGTTAGTTATAGAGATCAAACTTTAACATGTGAAAGATTAACTTCTGAAAATCTTGCTTTTAGGAAAAGAAATGATTTCTTAGAAAAAGAGTTAGTCATGTTCCATCAAACTCAGCAGGATAGAGATGATGCTTTTTATGTTAGGGATGAAGTGCTAAAAATGAATGAATCTCTAAAAACTGAGTTAGAAAAGGAGAGAGAGATTATCAGAACTTGGACTAACTCTGGCAAAACAACTCAAAATTTGCTAAGCAGTGGAAACTGGAAAGAGGGCTTAGGTTATGGAGAAAATAAAAATGAAAAAGGAACTGTAGAAATTAAGCCTGTTGATAAGCAAAAGCTGAAGTTAAAACCTGTTAAGTTTGTAACTGAAAAATCTGAAAATGAGAAATCAGAAGTTAAAAAGGAATTAGCTTCTGACAAACTAAAACAGGAAAAGACAGCTGAAGTTAACATAGGCTTAATGACAAAGAAGCAGCTTAAGCATAAGCTGAAAGATGTTAAGAATGCAAACAAGGTAAAATCACCTAGGAAAAACAGGAATGGAAAGGAAGGTGTGAATAAAAGCAATAACTATAAATCTGTTCCTGATGCTCCTAGGAAAGCGTGTCATAACTGTGGAAGTTCTAACCATCTGGCTTCTTTTTGCAGGAAGAATAAGAATATTAACTCCTTATCTACAAAATCAGGAGTTAAGAGTCAGTCTGTTAGATACAAACCACAAGATCCTTGTTTTCATTGTGGTAGTTTATGGCATTCCATTTATACTTGTAAGGAATATCATAGTTTGTACTATGATTATTATCAAATAAAACCTTCTTTAAAGAAAGTTTCTGTTGTTCCTTCTAGTGTAAGTTCTGATTCAAAGTCTGGTAGTATAAGTTCTGATAAGAAAACTGTTAACATAAAATCTGATGCTAAATCCGCTGCAAATGTTAACAAACCTAAAAAGGCCAAAGGATCCAAGCAAGTCTGGGTCCTTAAAACTAATAATTAGTGGTCTTTTTGATTGCAGGGCAACAGGAAAAATATTTTAGTTCTGGACAGTGGATGTTCAGGACATATGACTGGAAATAAGGCCCTGCTATCAGACTTTGTGGAGAAAGCTGGCCCAAGTGTTTCTTATGGAGATGGCAACATTGGAAAAACTTTGGGATATGGCAATATCAATCTTGGGAATGTCATCATTAAAGATGTAGCTCTGGTCTCAGGACTTAAACACAACTTACTGAGTATAAGTCAAATCTGTGACAGAGGTTATCATGTTGATTTCTTTGCAGAACATTGTGAAATAGTTAGTAAATCTAAAGAAAAAATTGTTCTGAAGGGATTCAGGCGTGGTAACATTTATGAAGCTAAGCTTTCAACAAGTTCTGATGGTTCTGCAATCTGTTTAGTAAGTAGAGCCTCAACTGAAGAAAGCTGGAATTGGCACAAGAAACTCTCTCATTTAAACTTCAACAAGATAAATGAACTGATCAAGAAAGATCTTGTGAGAGGACTGCCAAAATCAGTGTTTGTTCCTGATGGTCTTTGTGACTCATGTCAGAAGGCTAAACAAAGAAAATCTTCGTTCAAGAGCAAGACTGAATCATCAATTCTTGAGCCTTATTATCTGCTTCATGTTGATCTATTTGGTCCAGTGAATGTCATGTCTATTGCAAAGAAGAAATATGTGTTGGTCATAGTAGATGAGTTCACCAGATACACATGGGTGTATTTCTTGCACACAAAAAGTGAAACTGCATCTATCCTGATTGATCATGTCAAACATCTGGATAAATTGATCAAAGATTCTGTGAAAATTTTGAGGAGTGATAATGGCACTGAATTCAAGAATCTGATAATGGAAGAGTTCTGCAAAAATCATGGAATAAAGCAGGAATTTTCTGCTCCTGGAACTCCACAGCAAAATGGAGTTGTTGAAAGGAAGAATAGAACTCTCATTGAAGCTGCACGAACAATGCTTGAAGAAGCAAAGCTTCCAACCTATTTCTGGGCTGAAGCTGTGCAGACTGCTTGTTTTACTCAAAATGCAACACTCATTAACAAGCATGGAAAAACACCATATGAGATGGTGAAGAACAAGAAGCCAAATCTCAAATACTTTCATGTATTTGGATGTAAGTGTTTTGTTCTCAAGACTCATCCTGAACAGCTATCCAAGTTTGATCTAAAAGCTGATGAGGGAATCTTTGTTGGATATCCACTTTCTACAAAAGCCTTCAGAGTCTATAATTTGAGAACAAAAGTGGTCATGGAATCTATCAATGTCTCTTTTGATGACAAGAAGATCACTGGACTTGAAGATTGCATTGATCATGATCAGCTGAGATTTGAAAATGAAGATTCATATTCTGATACCTCAAGTCCTGACAGTCTAAGTCCTGATACTGTAAATTCTGATGGATTAAACTCTGATGTTATTGAAACTGTGGTGACTACGTCAAAGGAAGATGCACCAATGCAGGGGGAGCATACTCAAGATATTATCACATCTCAAGAAGCATCAGAACATACATCTGGCTCTTCAAATTCTGATTCGTCAAGTTCTGATAAGCCAAGTACAGACAGTACTGAAAATCTAAATACTGAAGGATCCAACTCAGAGAGCATAGTTTCAGGGGGAGCATCAGAAAATGAAACCGAAGACAGCATGAATCATGGGGGAGCATCCAGTTCTAGAGAAAATCTTCCATCTGCAAGGAAGTGGACAAAATCACATACACCTGATTTGATAATTGGAAATCCTGAGGCAGGTGTTCAGAACTAGAACAGGTACTTCGAATGAATGTCTTTACAATTCTTTTCTCTCTCAGTCTGAGCCAAGAAAGTGGAAGAAGCTCTTCAAGATGCTGATTGGGTGCAAGCAATGCAGGAAGAGTTGAATGAATTTGAAAGAAACAAAGTCTGGACCTTAGTGCCAAGACCTAAGAATAGATCGGTTGTTGGTACAAAGTGGGTATTCAGAAACAAAACTGACAGTGATGGCATAATTGTAAGGAACAAGGCAAGGCTGGTTGCAAAAGGATATTCTCAACAGGAGGGAATTGACTATGATGAAACATTTGCGCCAGTTGCTAGGTTAGAAGCCATAAGGATATTCATGGCTTATGCTGCTCACAAAAAGTTTACTGTCTTTCAAATGGATGTGAAAAGTGCTTTTCTCAATGGAGAATTGGAAGAGGAAGTATATGTTGAACAACCTCCAGGCTTTGTAGATTCCAAACATCCAGATTATGTCTACAGGCTTGATAAAGCACTTTATGGACTTAAGCAAGCTCCTAGAGCATGGTATGAGACTTTAGCTCAGTTTCTTCTGGAAAGTGGATTCAACAGAGGAACTATTGACAAAACACTGTTCTATCTCAACCATGGCAAGGACTTACTTTTGATTCAGATTTATGTTGATGATATTATTTTTGGGTCTCCAAATGACAAACTTTGCAAAAAGTTTGCCAACCTAATGCAGTCAAGATATCAGATGAGTATGATGGGAGAACTTAGTTATTTTCTGGGCCTTCAAGTCAAGCAGAGTGAAGAAGGAACTTTTATTTGTCAATCTAAGTACACCAGAAACTTGCTGAAGAAATTTGGAATGCAAGACTGTTCAAGTGCATCCACTCCCATGGCCACTGCAACAAAACTGGATAAGGATACTGGTAATTCAGTAGATATTACTGATTACAGAGGTATGATTGGCTCACTTCTCTATCTAACTGCTAGTAGACCAGATATCATGTTTGCTACCTGTCTTTGTGCAAGATTTCAAGCAGATCCAAGAGAACCTCACTTAACAGCTGTAAAAAGAATCTTTAAGTATCTTAAAGGAACAGCTGATCTAGGATTATGGTATCCTAGAGAATCAGATTTTAACTTAATAGGTTACTCAGATGCAGATTTTGCAGGTTGCAAAATTGACAGGAAAAGCACAAGTGGTAGCTGCCAATTTCTTGGAGGCAGGTTGGTTTCTTGGTATAGCAAGAAACAAAAGTCAATTTCCACATCAACTGCAGAAGCAGAGTATATTGCTGCAAGAAGCTGCTGTGCACAGATTCTCTGGATGAAGAATCAGTTACTGGATTATGGGTTAACATATTTCAAAATCCCTATTTACTGTGATAATCAAAGTGCTATTGCTATGACAGGTAATCCAGTTCAACACTCTATGACAAAGCACATCAGCATCAGGTACCATTTCATCAGGGAACATGTGGATGAAGGTACAGTGGAATTGCATTTTGTTCCCACAGATCAACAAGTAGCAGATATCTTCACAAAACCACTGTGTGAAGCTACCTTTACAAAATTGGTAAATGAACTTGGAATGATTTCAGGTTCTTTCTCTAAATCTGCTTAAACTTGTTCTATGTTATCAGACTTTATGATCAGTATTTACAGAATTAATCTCTTTGTATATTCTGTGCATTAATTGATAAATGTCTTTAAGTACTGACTGTTGTCTGATATATGTTTCTAAACTCTGATAAGTGATATGTCTGTTTCAGTAACTATTCAATCCTATGAGGATAACTGTGCTAGATACTGATCTAGTAATCTTCAATAAACAAATGATTCCATAGAAGAAGTAATTATTTCAGTGGAAATCTTATGACACTAGCAAATTCTGATAACTGAGCTTAGTTAAGTTTACTTTGTATATCTTATTACTAAGTCACAAATTAGAATAATGCTACTCATCTGTTAAGTTCTGATACTAGTAAAACTGCTGAATGTACTAAGTGCTGATAGACCTCTCTTATTAAAAAAAAAATCAAAGAATAAAATCAGGTACTCCTTTGAGATCTAGAGTAAAAATGTGAAAGGGACGACCCAAGTGCATTGCTGGTATTAAGTAAATATGCATTAGAAAAGCAAAATATTTTCTTGGTGACTTTTCACACTCTATGATTACTGGAGAAATACTCTGATAATAGCATAAATTCTGATAAGCAGTCGTGACTCACTTACACTGAGAAGCCACTGTAAAAGAGAATTTTAAAGATGCATAAAATTAGCACAAAAACAGTTGAGGTGGACTCATGCATGAACTCATTTATCAGTAGGTTTCAGGATAATGACAGCTCTTTAGCAAAATTTTAATTATGACTTATTTCTAAGATGTACTGAAGTAGATCAGACTTTACTCTTTGTCTGTTATTTAGCTTAATGCACACACTAATCACTCCATCTGAATGATGAAAATTTCTGTGGTGGTCTATGTTATTTTAGATAAACAGTCATTGTGTCATTTTTACACAAATTCTGAGGACAAGTTCTAGTTACACGTTCTGATGATTAAGTTCTGACGTTCATAACTAAGAACTTGTATGAGTATTTACTAAGATGAGCATTCCTTTTTCGAGTTAAGAAATTATGTTCTGATGACTGTTAAGTTCTGGTATAGGTCTAAGTTCTGATTTCTCAGTCTAATCCTTTACTTGGCTTATCTTTGAATGAAATTTAATAACAGTCTCAGTTTGTACTCGCATATGTTGAAGTGGAAGATTAATAGTCACTATGATTAGGATTAATGGTTTTGTACTTGAACAGTCCACTGTTTCTTGTGTCTTGTGCGGTCTAGACCATGATTCCTCTTTCCAATGACTGTTATTTTTTTTTCAAGTCTAGGGAGATGAGGTAGACTTAACTCTATCTGTCAGCATTAAATATCTTCGCGTCTCCTGGCATTCTCTTGCCTATATAATCAGCCACTTCACTTTAGCCCTTTCATCAATTTTTCTCACAATCGTAACTTCATATTCTTTTTCAAAAGCATCATGGTTCGATACAACATGTTTTTGAATTACCAAAATTTTCATATGGAGCTTAGCTGCGCCGACTGGCAGCAGGAGTGGCATGTAACTGCCATTCCTGAAGAGATATGGGGCTCTGTCCCACAGGCGGTGCTGAACCAACTTCTGTTCTTTGAGATGGACTACCGGCTTCATCTTGATCGATTGGAGGCGGAACGGCGGGAAGCTATCCGTCAGCAAGAGCGAATCATATGACTCGCCATCTTGTTCGTCGAAGATAGGAAGAGGAAGATGACTTAATCTCGTCTTCTTCCTGTTCTTCTTCATCCTCAGCTTTGTCAGGCTTCTTAGCTAGGACTAAAAGCTGTTGACGTTAGGATTAGAAGCTTAGGGAAAATCTTGTATTGATGTAATTTCTATTTCATATATGTATTGACTTGATATATTAATGAAAACTATTTTTACTTCAAGATTTTGTCTCTGAGTTATTTTATCTTGTGTTGTTAAATCCTGCTTGATATTCTGATGACCATTTAAATCTTGTCTTTATTTAAGTTCTGATTCTTTGTCAGCACTTATTCATCGAAATTATCTCGGTCATTTTTAACATGATTCATTTTCAGAATATTAATGTTGCAGTGAAAAATAATTCAATCAGTGCTAACGGTTTAAATTTTGAATTAAAACTGTGTCTCTTGATAAATGAAATGGTTTTTCCTTGAAACAAGGCAACTGGGTAAGTAATCATTCCTGTTTTCTCGAGCCCAGTAACTATCCGTTATTACTGCATGTCTGACAGGTGTCCAACGGTAACATTTTTTTTCAGAGTATAAGAACAACAGAGAGAAGATTTCTTTAATCTTTTATTTTCTTTATACTTTATCTCTCTTCTTACTTTTACTCTCTTTCTCATTCTTTCTCACGTTGGTTTTTCATACAGACATTATCTCAAACACCTAACAGGCATACTTGAATTTCAATATTTTTTCACATGGCACCAAAGGATTTAATCATTGATGGAGCAAAGTTTGTTCCAAACAACTATGCTGCAATTCTTGATCATGCTGAAGCTCCATCTGAATTGCATTTTGTGCAAGATCTTCTTGCACATAGTGAGGTTGGGTACGCCTTAACTCAGCCTGAATTATTTTCAAGTCAACAAGTTCTGCGGTTCTGGAGGACTGGAGTTTTTGATGATGGTGGTAAACGAGGAACTCCCAGTATTATCTTCCAAGTGGGTGATTCATCCTATGTAGTCACTCCTGGTACAGTACGAAGAGCATTACATCTTCCAGAAGATTGTACCTTCTCTATACCAGAGGAATCAGAACTTCGGGGGTTAATGACTGATTTGGGATATGAAAAGAGTCTGACGAAACTTGGACAGTTGAAACGGGCTAATATCAGAAGAGAATGGAGTTTCTTCTTCGATTGCATCACCAAGGCTTTTGGCAACAAGTGTTCAAATTTTGATGCCATCCCAATTCTGAGTCAGCACATCGGGTATGCTATTATCCATCAAACTCATTTTGATTTTGCAACTGGAATAATTGGTTTTATTGGGGATAGGATGACAGAGGATCGAGATGTTGTTTATTTTGCTAGATTCTGTCAACTTATTTATACGTATTGTACTGCTGAACCCCAGTTAGTCAGCACTCAAACCCCACCTTTTAAGGTTGCAAAAAGGTACTTTAACGACCTGATAAATGCTGACACAAAGAAATCAATGGTGAGACAATTACAGATTCCTCAGTCTGTGAAACAGATTCTGGTAAATGCTGATCCTGCTACTTACAAATCTGTTTACTCAAATGTTCAACCAACTCACCATAACCAAAATCCATCAACCTCAGTACCTACCTCTCATTCTACTCAACCTACCCTCAGAACTTATCTCAAATCCTATCTCTCCACTTCACAGACTGCTCAATCTTCTTCTTCAGCACCTACTGTGAAGCCTACATCCTCTAAGCCAAAGAGAACAAAGACTGTTCCTCAAACACCTCAAAAGAGGAGAAGCATTACTTTGAGAGATGAATCAGATTCTGAGGATCAGATTCCCTCTTCAGAACCTGTGGTAAATGAAGCTGAGAAGGCAACTTCTCAGAAGGATTCTGCAATTGGGGGTTCTAGGCTTCTCAAGAGGCTTAGACGTATGACGGTTCCTGAAACTCCCAAGGAATCCAAATCAACAAGGAAGTACAAGAAACAGAGGGCACAAAGGCCAGTTTCAGATGATGAGGAGGAAGCAGCTAAGGAAGGGGATCAGGAATCTCTGATCTCACAAGACAAGGAATTTGCTCCAGTCACTTCTTCTCCATCAACTCCATCTCAGGAACCTGTATCTGACAAGGCTAATTCACCTTCTATGTCTCTTGTTGATCCAGGCACAAGTGCTGAAATTGATATTCAGAACCTGGTTGTGCCTGAAATACTTTTCTTAGAAGCTCCAACAGCAAATAATCCTTCCACAACACCTGTTACTGATGCTGTTCAAACTCCTGAGTTATCACTAACACCTTCTCTGCATCAAGATGCTGATGATCAGATTTTAGGTGAGCATCAGGATATGGCTGTTGATCAGAACTTAGTATCAGATCAGCAATTAGAGGATGTTGAAGCCTCCATTGCTACTCACACAGTTGTCTTATCAGAAGATACTGATTCTCTAAGTTCTGATGCTGCAAATGTTGGAGATACTGGTGAGGCTGCTACAACTGTAGATGCTGATGAAGCAGGTCCTTCAGGACATACTCCTCCACTGACTCTTCCTAAGTCTGAACTGGTAAAGGAGTTTGTTATCAGGGATGCACCAGTACCTTGGAGTGAAACTCCTGCAGGTCAGGAGTGGACTAAGGAATGGAACTCAGTTTCATGTGTTCCAAATGCTTTACATCTTGCTGAGCACTTGACTAAAGCTGATGAATGTTACATTCTGATGATTTTAAAACCCAGCTTAGAGTCACTGCATTGAGTACTAAACATCTACAAGGTCTTCATTCCAACACTCATGCAGAGCTACACAAGATTCAGGAGAACTTTATCAAACAGGAACAAGTTTGGAAAATTGATAAGAAAAAGTTCTTCCAACCTACCATTGACAGGGTTGCTTATATTGAGAAAACTCAAGAGAAGCAACAAGCTCAGATTGATCAAATTCTGACAAATCAAGCTTCTCAGCAATCGCAACTTACTGAAATCCAGACCTCAGTGGAACTACTTATCTCTCTTTTATTACCTGCTGATGCCAAAAAGGGGGAGAAGGTAATTAAGTCCAAATGCAAAACCAACAAGTCACTGCAAGGAAAGGATGATGGAAAAGATGACCAAGGAAACTCTGGAATGGGTAGTGGTCATAGTCAAGGTAGAAGGTTTACATCAAGACAAGCTAGTCACAGAACAAGTTCTGATACTGGGAAAAGAATAAGTTCTGCTGCTGGTAAAAGGATAAGTTCTGATGAACTTCTAGATCTTGATGAGGAAATGTCAAGACAGTTATTTCTTCAAGAAAATCCAGGGATGGACTTGGAAAGTTTAAAGGAAGAAGAAGCCAGACTTAAATCAGAGAAAGTCACATCTAAATCTGAAGCTTCTGGTAAAAAGTTACTTCCAAAACCTAAAGGCATTGTGATCAAAGAAAGGATACATATTGAAGAAACTTTGGCTAGATCACAACCACAGACAGATCCAAGATCCAAGGGTAAAGAAAAGGTTAGTGAACCTATCAAGCCTTATGTACCTCCTGAGGAAGAAGAAATTACTGATGGAAAAGATGATCTTGCTCTGACTTCAAGAAAAGTTCTTAAAACAACCTCTGACATGGCTCAAGTTGTTCAGAGTCAAGAAATTGTAAGTTCTGATATTCAGAAGAAGCAAGTAACCTCTGACAGTGCTCAAGTTAACTTGATATCAGAAAATAAATCTAAAACACTCCTACCAGGATTCACTAAAGCAAAACAGACTCAATCTTTGAAGACTACTCCAAGTGGTTTTGAAGCAAGAGTAGTTACTGGAAAGGAAGCTAGAGATAAAACTGGATTGGGAAGTGCTGATGAAAGAAGAGTACACAACACTACCGATGATCCAACTTCCTTGAGTGAACCAGGTATTGGAGCAACTCCTGAGAGATTGAATCAACTAGAATCTGTACAGATGGTTTACCATACCTACTTGAAAGAATACATCATGTTGTATTTCATGACAGATGGTAGGGTTTATCATATAAGACAAAATGCCATTCCTTTGAAGTATTTTGAAGAATTGGAGCATGTACTTTTCTTACTTCAAGTGGATAACAGAATAACAGAGACTGCTGCAAACTACTTAAAAGAACAGATTCAGAGACAGAAAAGGCTTTATTCTGTTAAGTCTGGCAGCAGATATGTTCCAAAGTACAGAAATCACAATGGTGATATTGTTGATATGAAGCCTAATACTGCACAGATCAGAACATATCTTGGTATTAAGGGGCTTGAATTCAATCTAGAGTCTAACAAAGCTTATGTCATAAGACTAGATCGGGAGTTGAGAAGAGCAAAGATTAATGATGTCAGAGCTGCAATATTTCAAACTGGTGAAGATACTGCAGAGCTTAAAGATGTCAAACGGAGAATGATTGATGAACTCAGATATGCTGAGAAATGTTTGTTGAAGAATTATCTCAGAACAACTCCTGACATCAGAGAGATCAGAAAATGATGAAGCCAAGTCAAAGATCTACAACTACTTAAATTCTGATGTGTATACAGACCAAAGTTGTTATCAGAAGTTGAATTGGTAAAAGCTTTAAGGACTGTAAGTTGTAGTTATCTTGTCTATTTCTCATGCATTTGTACTTAATGTTTTTGACATCATCAAATATCTGTTAAACTTGTATATTTTGCTAATTTACAAGTTGGGGGAGATTGTTAGATATATTTGATAATGTCATGGCTAATATGTTTTATGTTTAGATTTCAGATCTTATTTGAACAGAACAAATCAGTACTTAACTGATCAGTACTTATACTGGACGTCAGAACTTAAGGGATATCAGTACTTATGTTATCAGGAGATAAGCATCAGGAGATAGATATCAGAACTTAAGTGTTGAAGGATGATCAGATAAGGACAGTAGCTGATTAAAGTTAAGAGGATCAAGATAAACATAAGAAGAGATATGCATGAAGAAGGAATTCCGTGAAGAATGGAATACTTGGAATAGAAGATATCTGATTGATATATATTAGGAAGCAGAATTATATTCCATATCAATTAGCGATTATCTTGTAACTGTGTAGTATATAAACACAGACATAGGGTTTACACTATAAGTGTTATCATTATCGAGAATATTATTTACTGTAACCCTAGCAGCTCTCGTGATATTTTGTTCATCACTGAGAGATAACAGTTCCAGAGTGTAACAGAGTTTATTGTTTCAATAAAGTTTGTTTTCTGTTACATAAGTTCTTGAAGTTTGATTTGATTGTAATAAACACTGTATTCACCCCCTCTACAGTGAAAGTGTGACCTAACAATTTATTTCTACTACCGGAATAATATTGAACCTACAGGGTCACACCATAAAAGAATATTTTCTTTGATGAAATAATGAGAGATATAATTATTTTCTAAATAGTTTAGAAAAAGAAATAATGATTAAAATAGTTTTAATTATTATTAAAGCATTTTATAAAGATAAAATGTGGGGGTTAATATATATATATAAAGATTTATTTTATAACCCTCGGAGAGCCCTATAAATAGAATGAGATGGCTCATTCTATTGACACAATTTTGGTTTTGTGAAAACCCTAGCCTCCATCTTCTTCCTCTCTCTCTCTCTCTCTCTCCCAAAACCTCCATTTTTTATAAAAGCTCGGTTTTATAAAAAGGTTCATCGAAGAGGATCATTCTTGGTGGATACCGGTAGAGTGCTTCACACACCGAGGAGCAACTGCTAGCACTCCATTTTTATAAAGCTTCGATTCACAAGGTATGGTTACGATTCCTCAGTTTTTCCTTTTTTATACGTTTTTCTATATGTGATGTATATGGTTTTTACGGAATAAATGTTATATCACGCTTCCGCTCATCCGTAAATTCCTTCATTGGCATCAGAGCTAGGTTCTGCATATAGAGATTCATATAAAAAATTTCAGATTTTTTAATGCATGTATGGATTTGGTATGATTTTTGCAAGTTTATTTAGATTTAATTATTAATTAATTCAAAATAATTTTTGCATAATATTTTGACTACTGATCTGGGTTCTACAAGTGTTATAGATTATCTAGGTATTTTTTTATAATTTTGTGATGTGTGGATTATTTGTTATGAATTTTTTAAAATTGTTTTAATTAAAAAATCATGAAATAATTATGCATGTGAATAATTATGATTAAAATTTGCACAAGGACCCATGGCTGATTTGATAATTTTCTGCTACTACCTGATTTAAGAAATCATATTATTTTGATTTTTATTAATTTATTAATTAAATGTTAATTAATTTATTAATAATAAAGTTAAAATGAGACAATATTAATAAAGAGTTATTAATAATGGAGTAAAGAAAAGGGGGGTTTGTGGCGCCCTCCAAACCCGGGTCAGAAGTTTGGGGTCCACACACACACTTTATTTATAACCTGCTTATAACAATAATAAAGATAATAATAATATGCAGTGACCCTACTTACCAACTACCACGGACCACAACAGGTTAAAGTATGCACACAAGCCAAACACATCTACTTATATTACAAACCATTCAAATCCCAACTATTCAAATTCAGAACTGAGTATTAAACATTATTACAAACTTTTACAAACTTAAATTATCCCCAAAGAAGCCTACTAGCTCAACTTGATCAACCTGAACCCCTAACACTCGCGCTGGACTGGGGATCCTCACTACCAACTGGTTTCTTTTTAACTGGAAAGAATATACACAACATCGCATAAATGAGCTAACTAGCTCAGCAAGTCACAATGACAAAATTGAGAATAATGATCATCAGGTGAATATGGTTATGATATCAGGTGAACAATGGATTATGATTTAGAATTGGATAATATATTTTCATTTTAAAAACAAAGGGTAGGCTGCTGATCAGTCACGCACTAACCCCGAGCAAAGCACACAGCACTACTCTAACTACTGGATCCAAGGCACACATTGGCCTGACTTGACCATTATATGGTCTGACCACGAATCTGGTCCACAATTTTATAAAAACAATCCAATTCTAACATAATAACAGAATAATAATTTAAAGCAATGAACAAAAACATTAACAACATTGAACGCTCAGTAATGAAAGGGTTCATTCTTCATAAGGATTAATATGGCATTTTCAAAGCTTGGATGTTAGGTAATGAAAGAATTGGATAATAAAGGAATCAACGTTTCAGGGTTTCAAGGATTTGGTCTTTCAAAGCATAAGATACAATGGTTTGAGTATGTAGGTAATTCGATTCAGTGTTTGGTATTTAGTTTGTATGTATTTGTGGAGTAGTATCGCATATTTGTGGTTCCTATTTGGGTATACAACAAGCAATGGTCTCGAAAGAATCAGGTTTACGGCTCAAGATCAATAACTGGAATCATGGTTAGGGTTCAGTGCTTCAAAGCACTTGCAATATAAAACAGGACTATCAATCACTATAATACCTCGAGAAAGTTCTGAACACTTGCCTGGTATTAGCTTACTACACTACACTCGCTTCCAATCACAGCCGTCTTACTCCTCAACTACATGTTTCCCTTTCCTACGTCTTGCCGCTTCTGCTCACATATCATAAGCATCTATCAATATTCAACTCATACGATTCAATTCAACACATACTTCTATCTACCCTTCATTTCACCCAAATCCGATTAACGGATTGAAAGTTACGCCATAAACAAGTAAACATCGAATACACGGACCGATAGTCAACTAACAAGTCACATATAACACGTCACATGATCAATGATATATCCTTTATAAAGAAGTCTCGGGTCATAAACAAGCTTTCGGGTACTTAAAATGATTTTTAAAATATTTTTCAGAATTAAAATGTGTCGTTGGATCAATTTTGGAGAAATAAACAGGGTTCGGTTGGCCAATTCTGGCTTCGAAACAATTTTGTAATAATTATCGAGCCTTGAAAACAATTTTAAATAATATTTTAAAGCTCAAAACTATTTTTCGGAATTTTTAAATCATTTTTTAAATAATTAAATCTAATTAAATAATTAATTAAAATCAATTAATAATTAATTAAGTCAATTAATCAATTAATTTTCGAATTAATTGACCAATTAATCAATTAAAAATTAACTGAAATTAATTAACTAATTAATTCAGATTTATTTTTGAATTAAAATTATTTTTGGAATTAAATTAATAATTTTTAGAATTTTCAGAAATTAAAAATGATTTTTTATAATAAAAATAAATAGGAAATATGATTTTTGAATATTTTAAAACAGGAATCCTAAATTTGCAAACTCTGGAAACTTCAGAGACTAAACTGCATCGTCCCCAAAAGTCCAGGTACCAAACTGTAAATTTACAGTAAGGGGTCGCCGGAAAATGCCCTGACTCGCCGGAGAAGACGATCCAGGGATGCTAAGGCCACCATTACCTCCAGATCACATCTACAAATCACCAGGAACATAACCATGCCATCAAATCGACCTAACAGTCCCTGAGTTGGCCGGAATTTGGCCGAGAAGTTCGCCGGTTTCCGGCGAACTCGACATAAACTTCAAATGACAACTCCCTTCTCTACAGACCTCGTTGAATTGTGAAACTTGTACGAATAGATTTCAAATTTCACAGAAAACACAGCCCACTATACCAAAACATCTATCTATCCCGAAATAAGAAACCCCCAAATTTCAATTAAGAACATTCATACGGGTTATAAACCCTAATTTCAAAATTCGAAAATCAAACCCAATTTTGAACATGTTATTGAACTCCAAATCAGACGTATGATATATGAAAATCATCAGGAAAACAAGCTCTACAACATGCAATCATCAAATCATACAAACAATCATCCGAACAAAAATTCATATTTTTAATAAAAATAATTCGAAAATAAATAAATTTTCAGAAAAGAAACCTTGATTTCTGCAGTGATTTGGAACACAGAATATGATAAAACACCTCAAGACCTTTGGATTGAGTACTCGAACTTTGAAAACAAAGATCAATAACACCTTCGTTTTGCTGTTTGATTCTTGAAAGATTATATGAATATAAGGTTTTTCTCTGGAAAATTATATAATTAACTGTCTGCAAATGATTTTGATACGAAATAAAATACGGGAAAAGGCTATTTATATTTACGGAAAATTAGTATCCTGTTGGATCATTCCGGATATAAAACGGTACGTTTATTTATAAAAGCTAATCCAAACGGTATCGGTTTTCGGGATAATTATCCAGATCAGTACAATTTGTACTGCGGTCTTGGTCTCAGTGCCTGGTTACACGTATTACGAGGTGATAATTGTGATAGTGTAATAAAAAGCTCCCGTTTATTGAAAATACGAGTTTTATTGATTTACCGAAACGAATATTGTATCGAAAATGTTGCGCAGGGACCCGCGCAGGACAAACCGTACACCGGATCGAGAAAGTCGAAACATGGAAAATGCTCGGAATATTGCAATTAGGTTAGGAAGGAGTTCTCGGAAGAGTTTCGGGTTCTAAAAACGTAAAAATAGATGACGTCGGTTGGTTCCCGTTTTTATAAAATAGATTTTAAATACCCGGAAAAAGATTTTATAAATTTCATATGATTCTTATAAATTCATAAATCAACATAAAAATAATTAGGAAGATATGACAATTATCTATATTTTATTTTGGACATATTAAAATTAAAATACTCAATTAATATTATTTTTAAATATCCAAACACAGATAACACTTAACAATTAATTCACAGAATAGATACTGAACATATATAATAATTATTTATTAGCAAAAAAACTAATTACACGATATATCCCGGATATTACAGGGTTCCTCTTTTTCTTTGTAACAGCGGTAAGCAGACAAACAACAACGGCAGGAAAGAGAAAGAACAAAAAAAACTAATGTTGTTGTAACGGTCAGGTGCAGGCGCGTGTAGCGCACGTGCGCGGGGGTGTCGCATATTCCAGGAATGCGTTACACCCTGTTCCGCATTTTCGGGATGCGTTACACCCTTTAATAGCTTAAAAGGGCTGTAACGCATTAACGGAATGCGTTACAGGGCTTGTAACGCATTCCTGTAATGCGTTACAACCCAATTGTCTTTTTTAAATTTGTTTTTTGGGAGTTTCGTAACTCCGTTTTAGGCTTGCAATATATCGTTGGATTCGTTTTTTCGAGACGGATCTAATGGAGTCTGGATTATACTTCTTAAGCATAGATACGTGAAAAACATTGTGAAAGTGCTCCATGTGCGGAGGTAACGCCAATTCGTAAGCTACTTTGCCAACGCGCTTTAGAATCTCAAAAGGTCCAACATATCTTGGGCTCAACTTTCCTTTCTTTCCAAACCTCGTTAGTCCCTTCCAAGTTGATACTTTCAGTAATACCAAGCTTCCTTCTTCGAATTCCATGTCTTTCCTTGACTGGTCTGCATATTTCCTTTGACTGTCCTGTGCTGCTATCAATCTTTTCTGGATTACTTCAATAACTTCCTTTGTCTGCTGCACCAATTCAGGTCCAAGTATTTTACGTTCTCCTACTTCATCCGAATATACTAGAGATCTACACTTGCATCCATAAAGGGCTTCATAGGGTGGCATCCCAATACTAGCATGATAACTGTTATTATAAGCAAACTCTACGAGAGGTAAATGCTCGTCCCAACTTCCTTTGAAATCGTCCCAACTTCCTTTGAAATCAATAGCACAAACACACAACATGTCCTCGATTGTCTGGATCGTTCTTTCACTTTGGTCGTCCGTCTAGGGGTAATAAGCTGTACTCATATTCAATCTTGTTCCCAAACATTCTTGAAAACTCTTCCAAAATCTTGAATTAAATCTTAGATCTCGATCAGACACAATAGACACTAGAACTCCATCACGAACTATGATTTCCTTTAGGTACATATGGACTAACTTATCGAGCGAAAATCTTTCATTTATAGGCAGAAAATGAGCTGACTTGGTAAGTCTGTCCACTATAACCCAAATGGCATCATGATTAGCCCTTGTCCTTGGTAATCCATTTATGAAATCCATGGCAATATGTTCCCACTTCCACTCTGGAATCTCCAATGGCTGTAGCAATCCACTTGGTCTCTGATGCTCTGCTTTAACTCTCTGACATGTATAACATCTGCGAACCCATTCCGCAATTTCCCTCTTTATGTCTGGCCACCAATAATTCTCCTTTAAATCTCTGTACATTTTGGTACTCCCTGGATGGATTGAATACCTTGAATTATGTGCTTTCTGTAAAATTTCATTCTTCAATTCCGTCACCGGTGGAATCCAAATTCTTGAAGAAAACCTAAGAATACCTTGATCGTCCTTTGGCGTGCACAATTCTTCACCTACCAAACGATTTATATCTTGATCCATTACATTTTCCTGACACTTCTTTATTTTCTCTAACAACTCCAGCTGAAAAGTCATACTGTACATTTTTGCTTCATCAGGCTTGCAAACCCTAATCTCCAATTCCAGTTTCTGATATTCATTATATATCTCTTCGGGTACGGATATCACATTTAACTTTTCCTTCCGACTTAACGCATCTGCTACAACATTCGCCTTACCAGGGTGATAATTATTCGAGCAATCATAATCTTTGATCAATTCTAACCATCTCCTTTGCCTCATATTAAGTTCCTTCTGGGTGAATATGTACTTCAAGCTTTTATGATCCGTATAAATCTCACACTTCTCTCCATACAGATAATGTCTCCAAATCTTCAAAGCGAAAACTATGGCTTCTAGCTCCAAATCTTGAGTAGGATACTTCTGTTCGGGTGATTTCAATTGCCTTGACGCATACGCAATCACCTTATCATGTTGCATAAGAACGCATCCTAGTCCTTTATGAGAAACATCGCTATAAATTACGAAATTCCCTTGATCGTCTGGAAGTGACAAAACAGGTACTGTGATTAATCGTTGCTTTAGTTTCTGAAAACTTTCTTCGCACTTGTCATTCGATATAAATTTTTCATTCTTCCGTGTAAGCTTCGTCAATGGTGTTGCAATCCTTGAAAAATTATGAACGAATCGACGATAATATCCCGCTAATCCCAAGAAACTTCATACCTCGGTGGGTGTTATCGGTCTTTCCCAATTTATAATTACCTCGATCTTTGCTGGGTCCACTTTGATTCCTTCATTACTGACTATGTGTCCTAAGAACTGAACTTCCTGTAGCCAAAACTCACACTTCGAAAATTTAGCATATAACTCCTTTTTCCTTAAAATCTCCAAAGCTGTTCTCAAATGTTCCGCATGATCCTCCTCCATCATTGAATAAATTAAAATATCGTCTATAAACACAATAACGAACTTATCCAAATATTCCTTGAAAATTTTATTCATCAGGTCCATAAACGCTGCCGGGGCATTGGTCAATCCAAAAGACATCACTAAAAATTCGTAATGTCCATACCTTGTTCTGAAAACTTTCTTTGGTATATCTTCTGGCTTGATCTTCAGTTGATGATATCCCGATCTTAAATCAATTTTGGAGAAAAACTTGGCTCCCTTCAATTGGTCAAATAGATCGTCAATTCTGGGTAACGGATACTTGTTCTTGATTGTAAGCTTGTTGAACTCCCTATAGTCAATGTACAGTCTCATGCTTCCATCTTTCTTCTTGACAAATAATACCGGGGCTCCCCACGGGGATACACTGGGTCTGATTACTCCTTTCTCTAATAATTCTTGCAATTGCTTCGCTAGCTCTTTCATTTAAACGGGCACCATTCTGTACGGGGCCTTGGATACTGGTTCTATTCCAGGTGCTAAATCGATCGCAAACTCAAATTCTCTATCCGGAGGAAGTCCTGGTAACTCATTGGGAAACATGTCTGGAAATTCATTCACTACTGGAATATCTTCAAGTTTTACTGGCTTCTGACTTCTGTCAATCACATATGCCACGAAATGTTCGCATCATTGCTGTAGTAACTTCTTGGCTTGAATCATCGTTAAAAACTTCTTTACTTGTTTCTGGCCCTTGAACATTACTATTCTTTCGTCTGGCGTCTTCACCATTACCTTCTTATTTCGACAATCTATCTGGGCATCGTGCTTAGATAACCAATCCATTCCTAATATAACGTCAAATTCTCCTAACTTAAATAGTATCAAATCTAAACAAAACTTACTACCAGAAATCTCAATCTCACAATTCCCACAAACTTGGTTAACAAATACACATTCTTGATTTGCTAATTCCACAGTCATTATTTCATTTAAATACTCAACTGGACAATTTAACTTACTAACAAAATCTTGTGAAACAAACGATCGAGTTGCTCCCGAATCTATTAGCACTTTGGCACATAAAGAATTCACATTAAGCGTACCTGCTACGACATCAGTATCCCGGATAACATCCTTCATAGACATGTCGAACACTCTAGCCCTTGGAGTCTCACTCACTGCTGAGGTAGGTCCCATAATCCTCAATGCATTACTGACTGGGGCTGGTGTCTTGCAATCCCTGGCTATATGTCCTGGCTTTCCACATTTAAAGCACATAAATCCAATGGCTGGAACCTTCACTGCTGGATTCCGAATAGGCTGATCCTTACTTGCTGGCTCTTTTGCTGGCTGATTTTGGCACTCCCTCGAATAGTGCGCTTTCTGATTACACTTGAAACATACCACATTTAACTTGTTACAAACTCCTCCATGTTTCTTTCCGCATACTTGACAATCTGGAAAAGTTAACCTCAACTGATTCGGCTGATTCGCATTAACTAGATGGTTGCCCTGGCCTCCGTCGCCTGCATTTTGTCTCTTGAAACTAAAATTCCTTCCTGGCTCAAACTTGCCCTTTCTAAAATTTGGAAACTTCCCTGGTTGCGACTGACCTTCATTCCCTTCAAATTTCCTTTTCTTGTTTTCCTTCTCCTTCTATGACCTCTCACTCTTTGTCTCTGTGATCATAGCCTTCTGTACCACTCCTGCATAGGTATCCAATTCAAAAATGGCTACCTTCCCTCTGATCCATGGTTTCAAACCTTGCTGGAATCCCTTAGCCTTTTTTCTTTCAGTAACCACATCCGTCGGCACATACCTTGACAATTCTTCAAACTTACTTTCATAATCTGCCACTGACATATTCCCTTGCTTTAATTCTAAAAACTTCAGCTCCATCTGATCTTGAATAAACTGAGGAAAATACTTTTCTAAAACCAATTCCTTAAACCTCTCCCAAGTAATAACATCTGTACCTTCCAATGTCTTCACCATCTCCCACCAATAGTTGGCCTCATTCTTCAAATAGTAACTTGCAAACTCAACCTTATGTTCTTCCTTTACTTTCACTAAGGCAAATGCCTTCTCTATTTCTTTTAACCAAACATTTGCTTCAATCGGCTCTAAGGGACCCTTGAATTCTGGTGGGTTTACTGCCTGAAAAGTTTTGAAAGTTACCTGGGGATTGGTCTGTCTTTGTTGTTGTTGTGCCAAGTGAACTGTTTGTTGGGCCAAAATTTGAAGAATCTGGGCTATTGCTGGGTCTATGGGTCCTGGGTTCACATTCTGGTTTGTATCATCTTGGTTGTTATTGTTGTTGTTGTTGTTGGTTTCTTCATTCTGGGTGTTGGTGCGGGTATTTCTTTTGGGAGGCATTTTCTGTAAAGAATCAAACAACTTATTTAGCTTTTAAATCAAATCTTTTGCATAAAAGGAAAGTTTTGTAAAACAAAATATCTCTTTTTGAAAACAGTTGTAACTAAGTAAATTGCATGCTTCTTTACAGAATATAAACAGTTATGAAAAAAAATAGGGTACATGGTATCACAAGGGTATAACTGGTGCAATAAATAAGGTAAAGTAAAATAGGTGCAATAAAGTAAATGACAGTGCTGGAAAGGAAAAGGTACTGATTTATATAGATCAAAAGTTTTAGGTAGTACAAGCGTAAAGACGCTTTGGAAGTAAAAGCAAAAGGGTACAACAACCTACTCACTAGTCAGCATAGCTAGTCTATAAATACAACTCAAAAGTCTACTGATACACACTACACACTACTGTACATACTACACAATCATAATAACACGGCTCAGTATATCCATCTCTGGATCTCTGACTCAACTCCAAGGAAACTCTGGTCCTGCCAGCCTCTCAAAGTCCTCCATCACCTTAGTAGCCCAGCCCATCAGTGCATCAGGGCCTCTGCCAGGTAGTGTAGCTCCATGTAGCCTAGCCTTAAGAACCCTCTGTGTCACATGAATCTCCTCTCGAAGCTCCCTCACACCACGATCAACATCAGTAGTCTTAATGATATGCTGTAGCTCTCTAATCTGGGCCAACAAGGAATCACGCTCCAATAGAAGAGCCTCATACCGGTAGTAAGGAACTGGGGGTAAGGTAGACTGGAATGGGGCACTTGCAACTGAATGCCCAGTGGAATCTGAATCAGTCGGTGGAGGTCCTCTGATAGGTGGCCTCATGCCTGGAGGTGGAATAGCCTGCAGTGGTACGGGCTGCAACACAGGTGGAGGTAGAATAGCCAATGTTGGTGGAACAACAGGACGTGGATCTGATGATGGCGCTCCAACGGAAGGCTCTGAGTGATCAGCAGATACGGGGATAAAAGAGTCAGCCATCGCTGCTATCTGAATTCATATCACAATATAAGAATCTTGAACCATGACGCGAATTATACTAGTATATGTTACACCGAAACACTCAACCTCTCGACGTTCTATCTTTCTATTCCTTACTTCTAATCCTAACCCTCTACTTATTCCCGTCAACCTAGGCTTGTGTCAGTGACTTATAACCTGTAGCTCTGATACCAAACCTATGGCGCCCTCCAAACCCGGGTCAGAAGTTTGGGGTCCACACACACACTTTATTTATAACCTGCTTATAACAATAATAAAGATAATAATAATATGTAGTGATCCTACTTACGAACTACCACGGACCGCAACAGGTTAAAGTATGCATACAAGCCAAACACATCTACTTATATTACAAACCGTTCAAATCCCAACTATTCAAATTCAGAACTGAGTATTAAACATTATTACAAACTTTTACAAACTTAAATTATCCCAAAAGAAGCCTACTAGCTCAACTTGATCAACCTGAACCCCTAACTCTCGCGCTGGACTGGGGATCCTCGCTACCAACTGGTTCCTTTTTAACTGGAAAGAACATAAATAACATCGCACAAATGAGCTAACTAGCTCAGCAAGTCACAATGACAAAACTGAGAATAATGATCATCGGGTGAATATGGTTATGATATCAGGTGAGCAATGGATTATGATTTAGAATTGGGTATTATATTTTCATTTTAAAAACCAAGGTTAGGCTGCTGATCAGTCACGCATTAACCCCAAGCAAAGCACACATCACTGCTCTAACTACTGGATCCAAGGCACACATTGGCCTGACTTGACCATTATATGGTCTGACCAAGAATCTGGTCCACAATTTTATAAAAAGAATCCAATTCTAACATAATAACAGAATAACAATTTAAAGCAATGAATAAAAACATTAAAAACTGTTAGGAATATGTGTATTAGTTTGATGATAAGTTCAACAAAACACCTAAGTAGAAATCTGGTGTTTGTAGCCTCAACGGATAAGACCATTCTGGCTATCCGTTGAAGGAGTAGCTTTACTTAGAAATAAGTTTAGTATTGTAGCACATTTCATTCTCTGTATTTAAGTTGTAATTCCTAGATGTTGTGGGAAATTATAAGTCATGTTGACTACTAGTGGATATGCAAATAGGAGGGCTAACTGTAAATGTTTCATGCCTTGTAATTTTGTATAAGTGAAATAGTATCAACTGACATTAAAGGCCTTAAACGGATGAGAAACAAAGCTGCAACGGATGTCTCTAAAGCTTCAACGGATAACATCCATCAACGGATGAGTGCATCAACGGATAAAGCTTCAACTGTTAATGCTTCAACGGATAAAACCATCAACGGATAAAAGTTTCAACTTATGCTAAGTTCAATAGCAGTTGATAGTGACAATTCATAAGCTGACAGAGGCACATGGGTTGACAGAGACAAACTGGAATGTGGCAGCCTCTAGGAGGAATCAAGAAAAAGCAGCATTTCCATTCTGGTGCAAACAAGAAAGTATTCAAAGATTCACAGCTAAACCTAAATTGCATTGGATAGAGAAATGAAGAAGAAATATGTGAAGAATCTTTTAATAGTATTCTACAGTTTTGTCTTCACTTGTAAACTTGGTGTTATATAAACCAAGTAGCAGCTAGTAATTAGATGGTGAATTTTTCTAGAGCTGTTTAGAAAAATCCAGAGAGAAAATCATCTAGTTTGTACTAGGACGCAGCTATGATCAATTCTTTGATTCACAGATTTTCTGAAATAACACATCTCTGGTGGAACAACATATCCACCAGAAAAGTTTTTAAGTTCTTTGTGTTCTTTACATTTGTGCTTGAATATATATCTGTCTGTATTAGCTTAAAGCAATTCACACACATTTGTTCATCAAAACACTTAATCTTAGAAACTGCTCAAAACTTGAAAAAGTTTTGAGATTTACATTCAACCCCCCTTCTGTAAATCTCATTGTTAGTCCACTGGGAATAACAATTGGTATCAGAGCAAGCTCTTAACATAGAAAGAGTTTAAAGATCTATTCTGCTAACATCATGAGTAAGAAGGATATTGGTGTAAAGATTCCAATCCTGGAAAGAGATAACTATCATCACTGGAAAGTGAAGATGCATTTACATCTTCTCTCTCAATATGAAAGCTACATCAACTGCATTGAAAATGGTCCTCACATCCCTCACAAGGTGGCCACAGCTGCTACTGCAACAGTTGCTGTTGGACAGTCTATTCCCAAGCCAAAAGCAGAATGGACTGTTGAAGATATTGAAGTGGTTCACAAGGACAAGAAAGCCATGAACATTCTGTTTAATGGCCTAGATCTAGATATGTTTGACAATGTCATTAACAGCCAAACTGCTAAGGAGATTTGGGATACTGTGCAACTTATCTGTGAAGGTACTGAGCAAGTTAGAGAAAACAAAATGCAGCTTCTCATTCAACAGTATGAATATTTTCATTTTGAAGAAGGAGAATCATTGAATGATACCTTCAACAGATTTCAGAAACTGTTGAATGGATTGAAGCTGTATGGCAGAGTGTACCAAGTCAAAGACTCCAATTTAAAATTTCTAAGGTCTCTACCAAAGGAATGGAAGCATATGACTGTTTCTCTAAGAAATTCTCAAGATTATAAGGACTTCACACTTGAAAGATTATATGGAATTTTGAAGACCTATGAACTTGAGATGGAGCAAGATGAGCTGTTGGAAAAGGGAAAAAGAAAAGGTGGGTCAGTTGCACTTGTAGCTGACAATGACAAGATTGAATCCAGGAATGAAGAAAAGACAATGCCAAGTCTTAAAATTGGCACAAGCAAATCAGAATCAAGCAAGGGAAAGGAGCAAGTAGCTGAAGTTGAAGACAATTCCAGTCAAGATGACTCTGATGATGTTGATGAACATCTGGCTTTTCTGTCAAGGAGGTTTACAAAGATGAAATTCAAGAAAAATGCAAAATTCACTAAGTCAAACAAGAAAATGGTGGACAAATATAAGTTCAAATGTTATAACTGTGGCATAAGTGGACACTTTGCAAATGAGTACAGAAAGCCATCCTCTGACAAGAAGAAATTTGAGCAAGTTGATTACAAAAAGAAATATTTCGATTTGCTCAAACAAAAGGAAAGAGATTTTCTTACTCAAGATGATTGGGCAGCAGATGGAGCCAATGAAGATGATGATATGGAATATGTCAACCTAGCCCTGATGGCTAATTCTGATAAAAATGAAACTAGTTCATCAAGCAATCAGGTAATTACTACTGACCTCTTTCAGCTTTCTAATATTGAATGCAATGAAGCCATAAATGATATGTCCAATGAACTATATCATTTGTGTGTTTCCCTTAAATCACTAGCTAAAGAAAACACAAGAATAAAATAGAATAATATGTTTTTAAGTGATAGGAATGGTGTGTTAGAGGGTAAGGCAATTGAGCTTGAAAAGATTAAAATCAAATGCTTGACTGTTGAGAGTGAACTAGAAGAATCTGTTAAGAAAGTAAAAATTCTTTCTAAACAATTAGAACGTGAGCAAGAGGTAATCAAGGCCTGGAAAACATCTAGGGATGTTAGTGCTCAAATTGTCAAGGTTCAGGGAATTGAATCACTCTGTGAGAATACCTGGAAGAAAACCAAAAAGGAAGTTGAATTAATTGATGGATTGTCAACGGATGTGGAATCAACGGATGATGAAAGTTATCCGTTGAAGGAAGAAAAAGAGCATTTGTTGAAGGCTCATCAATTAAAACAGGCAAGTGATTTTAAAAAGAACAATTTGAAAAATCTCAATAAGAAGTTTGGTTCAACTTCCAAGAACTTTGTCAAGGAAGAAGCTAGCACATCCAAAGATGCCAGTAAGGTGAATATAGGACACATGACCTTAGGTCAGTTGAAAAATAGGCTTAAGTTGGTTGAGGATAAAAAGGAAACTAAAAGAAAATCTAATAGAAATGGGAAGGTAGGGATTAACAAACACAACAATTACACACCTGATAAGTATGCTCCTAGAAAAAGTTGTGTGCATTGTAAAAGTGTTAATCATCTATCTAATAACTGCAAATATGTTAAGAATCCTCCCATGCCTTTAACTCCTTCCATGCCTAACATGTCTATGTCACATCTGCATGTTATGCCTGTTATGTCTCATCAGAATCCTCATGCACATTATACAAACATGCCATATGTTAATAATCCTTATTTTACTGCATTCAGTATGCCTCAAATGCCATACAACATGCCTATGTGGAATAATATGTTTGCACAATCTATGCCTTATCAAATTCAACCAAATGCGCTAAATGATTCTTTGACTAATCCTACACTTCAACCAACTGCATCTGAGATCAAGGTTGACCCAAAGTTGCCTAAGTCAAAAGATGCAGGAGGAATGAAGTCTAGGAAAAAGACTAACAAGGCTGGACCCAAGGAAACTTGGGTACCAAAATCAACTTGATTGATTTTGTTATGTGCAGGGAAAAAGAAGGAATCTATGGTACTTGGACAGTGGTTATTCAAGGCACATGACAGGAGATTTCACCCTGCTAATAGAGTTCAAGGAGAGAGCTGGCCCTAGCATAACCTTTGGAGATGACAGCAAAGGGTTCACTATGAGATATGGCTTGATTTCAAAGGAAAATGTCATCATTGATGAAGTTGCATTAGTTGATGGTCTCAAACACAATCTATTGAGCATCAGTCAACTATGTGACAGAGGGAATACTATTTCCATCAATTCTGAAGCCTGTGTTATCGCAAATAAGAAGGAAAACAAAGTGGTTCTAACTGGAGTTAGAAAAGGGAATGTGTACTTGGCTGACTTCAACTCTACAGATGCAGAATCAATTACTTGTCTTTTCAGCAAAGCAAATCCAGTTGAAAGTTGGCTATGGCACAAGAAGCTGTCCCATTTGAATTTCAAGACAATGAATGATCTAGTCAAAAAGAACTTAGTTAGAGGAATGCCTCTAGTGGAATTCACAAGGGATGGACTGTGTGATGCTTGTCAAAAAGGAAAGCAAAAGAAAGCAACATTCAGTAAGAAGCTTGAATCAGCAATTGATGAACCATTACAACTGCTACACATGGATCTTTTTGGACCAGTCAATGTATTGTCAATTTCAAGGAAAAGACATTGCCTAGTGATTATAGATGATTTTTCAAAGTTTTCATGGACTTATTTTCTTGGATCAAAGGATGAAGCTAGTGAAATCATTATCAATCATATCAAGCAAGACAACAATCATCCAGATTTCAAAGTAAGGAATATCAGGAGTGACAATGGAACTGAGTTCAAGAATTCAACCATGAAGTTGTTCTGTGAAGAAAATGGGATCATGCATGAGTTCTCAGCTCCAAGGACTCCACAACAGAATGGTGTGGTGGAAAGGAAGAACAGGTCACTAATTGAAGCTGCAAGAACAATGCTTAAAGAGTCAAAACTCCCAACATACTTTTGGGCTGAGGCTGTTAACTGTGCATGTTACACTCAGAATATTTCTCTAATCAATCAAGCAAAAGGCATGACTCTCTATCAATTGTTCAAGAGAAGAAAACCAACCTTAAACTTTCTTCATGTCTTTGGTTGCAAATGCTACATTCTAAGGAATCAACCAGATCACAAAGGAAAGTTTGATGCAAAAGCTGATGAAGGAATATTTGTTGGTTATTCTGCTGGAAAATCATATAGGGTCTACAATCTAAGAACCAACATTGTCATGGAATCTGTGGATGTTGTGTTTGATGATAAAAAGATTGATGGACTAGCAGATGAGGGACATCATGAAGGACTCAAATTTGACAACATTGAGATATATTGTGATGATAGTGAAGATGAGAATGATGGAGAAGGCACCTCGAAAAGAATTTAAAATCTGCCTTTGGACAATGCACAGAATGCTGCATCCGTTGAAAGTCATAATTCATCTTCCGTTGATAGAAGCAATGCAGCATCCGTTGAAAGATAAAGTGCATCATCCGTTGAAGTTCATAATGAAGCATCTGTTGATCACAGTCTGTCAACGGATAATCATTTCACTTCATCAAGTAATAGAACTCCCAATTCCTTTCAAAGGATCAGCAACTCAGGGGGAGTTTCAACCAATCAACATTCTATCTCACATCATGACAATACCGAGGCAACCTCATCTAGAGCTAATCTACCACCTCAAAGGAAATGGACCAAGAATCACCCTTTTGAATTGATCATTGGTGATGCTACATCTAAAGTGCAAACTAGAAGGGCTACTCAAGATAAATGTCTATATAGTAGTTTTCTATCACAGGAGGAACCTAAGAGAGTGGAAGAAGCCCTATTGGATCCAGATTGGATTTTAGCAATGCAAGAAGAGCTAAACCAATTTGAGAGGAACAAAGTATGGAAGCTGGTACCCAAGCCAAAGAACAAGAGTTCTATTGACACAAAATGGGTATTCAGAAACAAGATGGATGAAAATGGCATTGTTTACGGAATAAAGCCAGATTGGTTGCTAAAGGCTATTCTCAACAAGAGGGAATAGATTTTGATGAAACATTTGCTCCAGTTTCCAGACTTGAAGCCATCAGAATCTTTCTAGCTTATGCAGCCCATGCCAATTTCAAAGTCTATCAAATGGATGTCAAGAGTGCATTTCTGAATGGAGAATTGGAGGAAGAAGTTTATGTAAGCCAACCTCCTGGATTTGAAGATCCAAATTTTCCAGATCATGTTTATTATCTGTTGAAAGCACTCTATGGACTAAAGCAAGCACCTAGAGCCTGGTATGAGACTTTGTCAAAATTTCTGCTAGATAATTACTTCACAAGAGGTACTGTTGACAAAACTCTTTTCTTTAGAAATGTTAATGGCTCTACAATACTTGTTCAAATTTATGTAGATGATATTATATTTGGTTCTACAGATGATAAGCTTTGTAAAAAGTTTGCTAAGTTAATGCAAAGTAAATATGAATGAGCATGATGGGAGAGCTAACTTATTTTCTTGGTTTACAAGTTAAACAAGTTAGTGGTGGAATTTTCATTAGTCAAACTAAATATATTTATGATCTTTTAAAGAAGTTTGACTTAATGGATTGTTCATCTGCAAAAACTCCCATGACCACTGCCACCAAACTTGAATTAAACAAGGCTGAAAAGTCTGTGGATATTACAAGTTATAGAGGCATGGTTGGCTCACTTTTATATTTAACTGCTAGTAGACCTGATATATTATTTTTTACATGTATTTGTGCTAGATTTCAAGCTGACCCTAAAGAATCTCACTTAGTGGCTATTAAAAGAATTTTCAGATATCTCAAAGGGACTCCAAATCTAGGAATTTGGTACCCTAGAGAGTCTGGTTTTGATCTAATTGGCTACTCAGATGTAGATTATGTAGGTTGCAAAATAGACAGGAAAAGTACAACTGGCACCTGTCAATTTCTAGGGAATAAGCTTGTGTCATGGTTCAGCAAGAAGCAAAATTATGTTTTTACATCAACAGCTGAAGCTGAGTACATTGCTGCTGGTAGTTGCTGTGCACAGATACTGTTGATGATGAATCAACTATATGACTATGGGCTAACTGTTGACAAAATTCCTATATTTTGTGACAACAAAAGCGCCATTGCCATTACTGAAAATCCAGTGCGGCACTCAAGAACCAAGCATATTGACATCAAGTACCACTTCATAAGGGAACATGTGATGAATGGTACAGTGGAACTTCATTTTGTTCCAAGTGAAAAGCAGATTGCAGATATATTTACCAAGCCACTTGATGAATCAACATTCACAAGATTAGTAAGTGAGCTAGGTATGCTTAATTATTCATAAACTCATGTCCTCATTATAATCTGTTTTGTAGCCTGAAATAAATTTGTTGCAAGAACAAAGTTGGCTTTAAGTAAAGTTTATTCTATCAATGGATATTCCCTATCCGTTGAAAGCCAAAATTGTTCTATCAATGGATGATCATTATCCGTTGAAAGACAAATACATTTCTGGTAATTTTATCCTTCAACGGATAAAACTGGGTTAATCTTCAACGGATAACTATTTACCTCATCAGTTGAAGTGTCACACCAGCTGCTTTAAGTGAGTCACAGCCGTTGATTCTTTTACTTAACCGTTGATACATATATACACAGTTGTATGTATGTGTATTAAAAGCAGTTTTCTTTATTCTCAAACGGCTGTAATTTACTTAAAAGTATTATTTAATCATTCTATTTACGTTTTAATTCGAGAAAGTATAAAAGCCCCTTGAATTCTTATTTTTACTTTACGCTTTCTTGCTATTTTTCAAAAGCTTTTATTCTCTTTCTCTCCCAAAACTCTCAATCTTTCTCTGCAACCTCTACACACAATAATGGCACCAGTAGTCAAGATTATGTCTCGGTCTAGATTTGTTTATGAAAAGAACAATTTTGTAGCCTTGGTGGAAAAGAATGAAGCCCACTCAGATTATCACAAGATGATGGACTTCATCAAAAACTGCAAACTAAGCTATGCAATGCTGGAAGCCCCAACTATCTATTGTGAGGTAATTGAGGAGATTTGGACAACAGCAGAGTTCAACTCCACAGACATGACCATTGCTTTCTCTCTCAAAGGTAAAGATTACTGTATTAACTGTGATGATATACAGTCTTACTTTAAGCTACCTGAGAATAATGCCATGACACCACACTCTGATAATGATGTATCTGCTATATTAGATTCCATAGGCTATTCTTTTGATTCTGCTAGCTTAGGGAGCATTAGAAGAAAGGGTCTTAGGAAAGAATGGAGTTTTCTTGGAGATGCCTTTATCAAGGTTTTCTCTGGGAAGATTAGCAATTTTGATGCCATAACTTCATCTCTTGTTAATATGCTCTATATGCTAGTTTCTGATAGGTACTTTAATTTTAGCAACTATGTCATGCTAGAATTAGGTTCCAGGTTAGGTAACAAAGCAAATAGACCTCATAACATCTACTATGCTAGATTCTTTATGTTATTGGCTAACCATGTTGCTGAAGGTTTGGTCATAACTAATGAGAGCAATAAACTTAAATGTTGGGCACAAGAGAGAAGGGTCCTTGCAGACCTTTTGAGAATTAACCTCAACAGCCAGGTGCCATTGGTATATTTACCAATAATGAATGCACCTCAGGTAAGTGAGGTAAATATTTCTGCAACTCCTACTTCTTCCAACCCCATTATTTCTTTGCCTTCTAGTGTGGCAATGGAATATATGTCTTTGTCCCAACAGATTCCTACCAAAGCCATCAAAACTAAAATTCCAAAACACAAGTCAAAGAAAACCATCTCTGTTGTTTCTCAAAAGACAACAGTTGCAACAACTACCATAAACCTTGAAGGGAGTGAACAGGGTGTTAGTGGTGAGGGGTGGGGTGAACATCAAGAAACCCCCCAGGATAAGGTAGGAGAGGTGAGTGGTACCCTAGCCAGCCAAGCCACAGTTTCTCAAAAGACTATGGTGGTTCAAAAGGATTTAAACACATCCCTAGTTGCATCCTCCCAAAAGGATGCAGCTATTGAAAATAATCCCCAACCAGGGACACAGAACAAAAGAGGGAGGGAAACTGAAGCCACACATTCACCTATCAAAGCCTTTTCAAGAAGAAAGAAGGGTAAAACCCTAGTTTCAACATAGGGGGCACACACTGCATGGATACATCCACCTGTATCTTTGCCTTCTCAAATTCAGCTTGATGTGGCTCCAGCAAATGTGGAGTCACAGCCCCATTCTCTCATAACAGACACACATCAATCACCAAATTCTCCATCACCATCTTTGGATGTGGATATGATATTCACATAAATTCCTGATTCTCCCTCTTTAAAACTCAGGGAGGAGCCCCACTCAAATCCTGGTGATCATCATCTTTTAGATGATTTGTTGGATCATCAGCCAATTCTTTCAGACTTAATTGAAGAATCTGTGTCACCTCACTTAAAATCAATCCACACAGATTCAACAATTATGTCACTTTGAATATCTACTTATTTTCCTTCTTCAACGGATATTTCTCATCCGTTGACAAGTGGCTGTTCTTCGACGGATAAGCTTAACAGTAGTTATCCATTGATACCATCAATTCCTACTTCAACGGATACTCCCTATCTGTTGATAGTCTCTACACATATATCTGAATCAATTCCAAGTGTAGAAGACATGGTTACTGTACAATCACTTCTAGGATTGAGGGAAGGGAGTGATAATCTGAGTGAGAGGCTGGGTTGCTCCCAGGAAAAAGGAGAGGTTGAGAGTCAAAATATGCATGCTATTTCTTCCAGCATGGCAAAAGTGAGTGAGAGGAGTGCCACCTTAGTGAGTGAGGGTAAGGGTGTGAGGGTGTGTGTGAGCCAGGAGGAGCCCCTGATGCAAGAATATAGAGAAAATGAGAGAAAAGAAGGTACAGAAGCTATAAGGGTGGATTCAGCCATTGCTAGTGAGTCAATGATTGTGGATGATGCTGAAACGGGAAGACAATTTCAGCAACATTACAAAGCTGTAATTGATAACATTTCCTTGGATGCTGACACTTTTACTCATCCTGTTTCAGCCTATCAACTGTTGGCTGCTCAGGGCAATGTGGAGGCAGAGCAGACTTTGAACATAGCGCACACTTCAGAATCTCCTCAAAGAGATAAAGCTGTTGTTAATAGGATGCCTTCTCAAGCTGGTGAGCCATCTGAAGAATTTGAAGTAAATTCTCATGATGATGACTCTGTTTCTTTGGATGGAAGCATGAACTTAGGGGGAGATAAAGGCCCAAGTTCTGTTCCAAATTTACCTGAATGGGCATGGACAAAGAAATCTACACCAGGACAGTTTGGTGTAGCTTTGGTCAAGCAGGTCATGGCTATTTAAAAGATCCTTTAGGAAACTTCAGATGCCGGTACCAAGGCTATTCTTCAAGCTCATCTAGACTCTCTGCATCTCCTGCAGTTGCAGCACATCAGACAGAATTTGAGAGTGGATTAACTCAAAAAGGATGTTGTTGACTTGAAATCCTACAATTCTGAGAAGTTGGATTCAGTCATGCCTTATGGTACAATGCAAGATTTGTTGCTGAGACTGAGGAGAGAATCTGATGCTAACAAGAGGCTGGCCAAGTTGGAAGACAGAGTTCAAGTCATTGAAAACTCTGTGGTCACCATTCTTCAAAATCAACAATCTCAGACAAATCTACTATTACAGCTGGCAAAAGCACAAGGCTTGACCCCTATCCTTGATGATAACAAAAAGGGGAAGAATAAAAGGGAAGGGGAAGGAGAGCCATCAACAAAAGTTCAAATATCTGAAGTGCTAGTTCCTGCCATCACCACTTCTCCAACACCTCAAATCAAAGGAAAGCTTGATGGAATTGATCTAATCCAGATAGCAGCAGCTGAGATGAAAGTCAAAGAGCAAAGGTGGAGAATTGATGAAAGGATGCAAAAAGTGTTTGGCCCTACAACCTCAAAATCACAATCTGTGAAGCATAGCACAAAGGTGGAGCCAATCATTATGGAGCTCAAGTGAGTAAGGAAGAATAAGGGTGGAGAGACTTCTTCAAAGAATCTGAAACCTATGGTTCTCAAGCCCAACAACAGATCCAACAAGGACTCTACAAAGAACCCTCTAAGCCTTGCTCAGTTGAAAGGAGTGGATTTTCCTCTTCCAAAGCCTGATGAAGACAAGGTTTTAGGTGGTAATATCATAAAGCACAAGGAGACCAAGGATGTGGTTGAAAGAATGAACATGGCTATTATCTTCTGAGAGGGAAAGAGTATATGTGTGATACAAGGACATCCCAAATTCTCAATAGCCAAGAGGGAAGAAACTAGAAGGTTGAAGGAAGAAGCTGAAAAGCTAAAGGCTGACAAAAGAGCACAAGCAAAGCTTGAAAAACAGCTAAAGTCAAGTCAAGCTGAAGAAAAGAAAGAAATTGAAGACAAGGGTGAAGATGTAGGTATGGGGGACATGTTTAGTGATGATGTGGAAGAAAGAAGTGAGGAAAAAAAGGAATGGCAGAAAGGGAACAGAAAGAAGGTCAATGCAAAAAGGAAGATTATAGATGAAACTGAAGAAACCCAATTAAAATCCAAACCACTACCTTCTATTCCTGAACCCATTGTGCCTGACCCTTCATAAACATCCATGGTGAAACAATCACTCCTAAGGAGGAACCAATTGATTGGGACACCATCAAATTACCCACTTTCTTAACCACTTCTCCACCATCAAAGAAATAGAAAAGAAAAATCAAATCAACACCTCCCCTAACCTCAATCAAATTCACTCAGAAACTCAAGCCTAAGCCACAAGCCTCAAAGGATGATTATGTTCACATTTGTGACATAAAGGAATTTACAGACATTGAACTCTATCTGGATGAGCTGGAGGAAGTAAGGGGAATAGATGCCTACAGACAGCTTCCAGAAAGACTAGTGTTCAAATATAAAGGAAGTGGGGAAAGGACTTGGCCTCTTTACAGAATTCTGGATGAAGGCTATTCTACCTTGGTTAGAGTCTACTCAGCTATCAAAAGGGATTCTGGCTTTACCAGAACTGCCAAAACTAAGATTCTCAACAAGATTGCCAGCATAAGGAAAACTTGGTGGGAGTCCAATGCCTTGCCTATAACATTACTCATCCCAGAGCATGGAGTTACAGTTCATAAATCACCTCATTGGTTGATGGAGTTCAGAGACAATAAAGGAGTCAGAAGATTTTTCAGACTTGAAGATCAACTCAAGATTGCAAGTAATGAAACTCTCAAGGATATGCCATCTAAGTTGGACATCAATGAAGAAGAGATGATGCTGAACTCTACAGACAACTCCAACTCCAAATAGAGGAGAATGACAGGAGGCTAGGGAAGAAAACAAGGGATCAAAGGAAAAGGAATTAATCTGCTCAGGCTAAAGGAGCACCCTTGGAAACAATGTAATTCTTCAATTTAATCTCAGTATATACACTTTTGCAGCACTTTTAAATTTCTACTTTATTTCAGTTCATATGTTTAATAAGTGTTTTGTTATCATTAAGTTAAACCCAAATTTATGCCTACAGTTCTAGTAGACATAAATAGGGGGAGATTGTTAGGAATATGTGTATTAGTTTGATGATAAGTTCAACAAAATACCTAAGTAGAAATCTGGTATTTGTAGCCTCAACGGATAAGACCATTCTGGTTATTCGTTGAAGGAGTAGCTTTACTTAGAAATAAGTTTAGTATTGTAGCACATTTCATTCTCTGTATTTAAGTTATAATTCTTAGATGTTGTAGGAAATTATAAGTCATGTTGACTACTAGTGGATATGCAAATAGGAGGGCTAACTGTAAATGTTTCATGCCTCGTAATTTTGTATAAGTGAAGTAGTATCAACTGATATTAAAGGCCTTCAACGGACGAGAAATAAAGCTTCAACGGATGTCTCTAAAGCTTCAACGAATAACATCCATCAACGGATGAGTGCATCAACGGATAAAGCTTCAACTGCTAATACTTCAACGGATAAAGCCATTAACGGATAAAAGCTTCAACGGATGCTAAGTTCAATAGCAGTTGATAGTGACAATTCATAAGCTGACAGAGGCACATGGGTTGACAGAGACAAACTGGAATGTGGCAGCCTCTAGGAGGAATCAAGAAAAAGCAGTATTTCCATTCTGGTGCAAACAAGGAAGTATTCAAAGATTCACAGCTAAATCTAAATTGTATTGGATAGAGAAATGAAGAAGAAACATGTGAAGAATCTTTTAATTATGTTCTACAGTTTTGTCTTCACTTGTAAACTTGGTGTTATATAAACCAAGTAGCAGCTAGTAATTAGATGGTGAACTTTTCCAGAGCTGTTTAGAAAAATCCAGAGAGAAAATCATCTAGTTTGTACTAGGACGCAGCTGTGATCAATTCTTTGATTCACAGATTTTCTGAAATAACACATCTCTGGTGGAACAATATATCCACCAGAAAAGTTTTTAAGTTCTTTGTGTTCTTTACATTTGTGCTTGAATATATATATATCTGTCTGTATTAGCTTAAAGCAATTCACACACATTTGTTCATCAAAACACTTAATCTTAGAAACTGCTCAAAACTTGAAAAAGTTTTGAGATTTACATTCAACCCCCCTTCTGTAAATCTTATTGTTAGTCCACTGGGAATAACAACAACATTGAACGCTCAGTAATGAAAGGGTTCAATCTTCATAAGGATTAATATGGCATTTTCAAAGCTTGGATGTTAGGTAATGAAAGAATTGGATAACAAAGGAATCAACGTTTTAGGGTTTCAAGGATTTGCTCTTTCAAAGCATAAGATACAATGGTTTGAGTATGTAGGTAATTCGATTCAGTGTTTGGTATTTAGTTTGTATGTATTTGTGGAGTAGTATCACATATTTGTGGTTCGTATTTGGGTATACAACAAGCAATGGTCTAGAAAGAATCAGGTTTACGGCTCAAGATCAATAACTGGAATCATGGTTAGGGTTCAGTGCTTCAAAGCACTTGCAATATAAAACAGGACTATCAATCACCATAATACCTCAAGAAAGTTCAGAACACTTGCCTGGTATTAGCTTACTACACTGCACTCGCTTCCAATCACAGCCGTCTTACTCCTCAACTACCTGTTTCCCTTTCCTACGTCTTGCCTCTTCTGCTCACATATCATAAGCATCTATCAATATTCAACTCATACGATTCTATTCAACACATACTTCTATCTACCCTTCGTTTCACCCAAATCCGATTAACGGATTGAAAGTTACGCAATAAACAAGTAAACATCGAATACACGGACCGATAGTCAACCAACAAGTCACATATAACACATAACACGTCACACGATCAATGATATATCATTTATAAAGAAGTCTCGGGTCATAAACAAGCTTTCGGGTACTTAAAATGATTTTTAAAATATTTTTCAGAATTAAAACGGGTCGTTAGATCAATTTTGGAGAAACAAACAGGGTTCGGTTGGCCAATTCTGGCTTCGAAACAATTTTGTAATAATTATCGAGCCTTGAAAATAATTTTAAATAATATTTTAAAGCTCGAAACTATTTTTTGGAATTTTTTTATTATTTTTTAAATAATTAAATCTAATTAAATAATTAATTAAAATCAATTAATAATTAATTAAGGTAATTAATCAATTAATTTTTGAATTAATTGACAAATTAACCAATTAAAAATTAACTGAAATTAATTAACTAATTAATTCAGATTTATTTTTGAATTAAAAATAATTTTTAGAATTAAAATAATAATTTTTAGAATTTTTAGAAATTAAAAACGAATTTTTATAATAAAAATAAATAGGAAATATGATTTTTGAATATTTTAAAACAGGAATCCTAAATTTGCAAACTCTGGAAACTTCAGGGACCAAACTGCATCGTCCCCAAAAGTCCAGGTACTAAACTGTAATTTTACAGGGGGTCGCCGGAAAATGCCCTGTCTCGCCGGAGAAGACGATCCAGGGATGCTCAGGCCACCACCACCTCCAGATCACATCTACAAATCACCAGGAACATAACCATGCCATCAAATCGACCTAACAGTCCCTGAGTTGGCCGAAATTTGGCCGAGAAGTTCGCCGGTTTTCGGCGAACTCGACGTAAACTTCAAATGACAACTCCCTTCTCTACAGACCTCGTTGATTTGTGAAACATGTATGAATAGATTGCAAATTTCACAGAGAACACAACCCACTATACCACAACATCTATCTATCGCGAAATAAGAAACCGCCAAATTTCAATTAAGAACATTCATACGGGTTATAAACCCTAATTTCAAAATTCGAAAATCAAACCCAATTTTGAACATGTTATTGAACTCCAAATCAGACGTATGACATATGAAAATCATCAGGAAAATAAGCTCTACAACATGCAATCATCAAATTATACAAACAATCATCCGAACAAAAATTCATATTTTTAATAAAAATAATTCGAAAATAAATAAATTTTTAGAAAAGAAACCTTGAATTCTGCAGTGATTTGGAACACAGAATCTGATAAAACACCTTAAGACCTTTGGATTGAGTACTCGAGCTTTGAAAACAGAGATCAATAACACCTTCGTTTTGCTGTTTGATTCTTGAAAGATTATATGAATATAAGGTTTTTCTCTGAAAAATTATATAATTAACTGTCTGCAAATCATTTTGATACGAAATAAAATACGGGAAAAGGCTATTTATATTTACGGAAAATTAGTATCCCGTTGGATCATTCTGGATATAAAACGGTACGTTTATTTATAAAACTCGATCCAAACGGTATCGGTTTTCGGGATAATTATCCAGATCAGTACAATTTGTACTGCGGTCTTGGTCTCAGCGCCTGGTTACACGTATTACGAGGTGATAATTGTGATAGGTTAATAAAAAGCTCCCGTTTATCGAAAATACGAGTTTTATTGATTTACCGAAATGAATATTGTATCGAAAATTTTACGCCGGGACCCGCACAGGACAAACCGTACACCGGATCGAAAAAGTCGAAACATGGAAAATGCTTGGAATATTGCAATTAGGTTAGGAAGGAGTTCTCGGAAGAGTTTCGGGTTCTAAAAACGTAAAAACAGATGACGTCGGTTGGTTCCCATTTTTATAAAATAGATTTTAAATACCCGGAAAAAGATTTTATAAATTTCATATGATTCTTATAAATTCATAAATCAACATAAAAATAATTAGGAAGATATGACAATTATCTATATTTTATTTTGGACATATAAAAATTAAAATACTCAATTAATATTATGTTTAAATATCCAAACATAGATAACACTTAACAATTAATTCATATAATAGATACTGAACATATATAATAATTATTTATTAGCAAAAAAAATAATTACGCAATATATCCCGGATATTACTTCCTTCCCCCTTAGAAGGATTCTGTCCTTAGAATCTCCTAAGAAAACAAATGAGGGTACTTTTCTTTCATATCGTTTTCTAACTCCCAGGTTGACTCTTCAACCTTTGGGTTTCTCCATAATACTCTTACTAGCTTTACCACTTTATTTCTCAATACCTTCTCTCTTTCCTCTAGAATCTCTATCGGACTCTCTACATATGACAAATCTGCCTGAAGCTCTATTGGCTCATATTCTATTACATGCCTGGAGTCTGGATTATACTTCTTAAGCATAGATACGTGAAAAACATTGTGAAAGTGCTCCATGTGCGGAGGTAATGCCAATTCGTAAGCTACTTTGCCAACGCACTTTAGAATCTCAAAAGGCCCAACATATCTTGGGCTCAACTTTCCTTTCTTTCCAAACCTCGTTAGTCCCTTCCACGGTGATACTTTCAGTAATACCAAGCTTCCTTCTTCGAATTCCATGTCTTTCCTTGACTGGTCTGCATATTTCCTTTGATGGTCCTGTGCTGCTATCAATCTTTTCTGGATTACTTCAACAACTTCCTTTGTCTGCTGCACCAATTCAGGTCCAAGTATTTTTCATTTTCCTACTTCGTCCCAATATACTGGAGATCTACACTTGCGTCCATAAAGGGCTTCATAGGGTGGCATGATAACTATTGTTATAAGCAAACTCTACGAAAGGTAAATGCTCGTCCCAACTTCCTTTAAAATCAATAGCACAAACACGCAACATGTCCTCGATTGTCTGGATCGTTCTTTCACTTTGGTCGTCCATCTGGGGGTGATAAGCCATACTCATATTCAATCTTGTTCCCAAACATTCTTGAAAACCCTTCCAAAATCTTGAATTAAATCTTGGATCTCGATCAGACACAATAGACACTGGAACTCCATGACGAACTACGATTTCCTTTAGGTACATATGGACTAACTTATCGAGCGAAAATCTTTTTATTTATAGGCAGAAAATGAGCTGACTTGGTAAGTTTGTCCACTATAACCCAAATGGCATCATGATTAGCCCTTGTCCTTGGTAATCCAACTATGAAATCCATGGCAATATGTTCCCACTTCCACTCTGGAATCTCCAATCGCTGTAGCAATCCACTTGGTCTCTGATGCTCTGCTTTAACTCTCTAACATGTATAACATCTGCTAACCCATTCCGTAATTTCCCTCTTCATGTCTGGCCACCAATAATTCTCCTTTAAATCTCTGTACATTTTGGTACTCCCTGGATGGATTGAATACCTTGAATTATGTGCTTCCTGTAAAATTTCATTCTTTAGTTCCGTCACCGGTGGAATCCAAATTCTTGAAGAAAACCTAAGAATACCTTGATCGTCCTTTTACGTGCATAATTCTTCACCTACCAAACGATTTATATCTTGATCCATTACATTTTCCTGACACTTCTTTATTTTCTCTAACAACTTCGGCTGGAAAGTCATACTATACATTTTTGCTTCATGAGGCTTGCAAAACCTAATCTCCAATTCCATTTTCTGAAATTCGTTATATATCTCTTCGGGTACTGATAGCACATTTAACTTTTCCTTTCGACTTAATGTGTCTGCTACAACATTCACCTTTCCAGGGTGATAATTAATCGAGCAATCATAATCTTTGATCAATTCTAACCATCTCCTTTGCCTCATATTAAAGTTCCTTCTGGGTGAATATGTACTTCAAGCTTTTGTGATCCGTATAAATCTTACACTTCTCTCCATACAGATAATATCTCCAAATCTTCAAAGCGAAAACTATGGCTGCTAACTCCAAATCATGAGTAGGATACTTCTGTTCATGTGGTTTCAATTGCCTTGACGCATACGCAATCACCTTATCCTGTTGCACAAGAACGCATCCTAGTCCTTTATGAGAAGCATCGCTATAAATTACGAAATTCCCTTGATCGTCTGGAAGTAACAAAACAGGTGATGTGATTAATCGTTGCTTTAGTTTCTGAAAACTTTCTTCGCACTTGTCATTCCATATAAACTTTTCATTCTTTCGTGTAAGCTTCGTCAATAGTGTTGTAATCCTTGAAAAATTTTGAACGAATCGACGATAATATCCCGCTAATCCCAAGAAACTTCTTACCTCGGTGGGTGTTCTCGGTCTTTCCCAATTTATAATTGCCTCGATCTTTGCTGGGTCCACTTTGATTCCTTCGTTACTGACTATGTGTCCTAAGAACTGAACTTCCTGTAGCCAAAACTCACTTCGAAAATTTAGCATATAACTCCTTTTTCCTTAAAATCTCCAAAGTTGTTCTCAAATGTTTCGCATGATCCTCCTCCGTCGTTGAATAAATCAAAATATCGTCTATAAACACAATAATGAACTTATTCAAATACACCTTGAAAATTCTATTCATCAGGTCCATAAACGGTGGCGGGGCATTGGTCAATCCAAAAGACATCACTAAAAATTCGTAATGTCCATACCTTGTTCTGAAAGCTGTCTTTGGTATATCTTCTGGCTTGATCTTCAGTAGATGATATCCCGATCTTAAATTAATTTTGGAAAAAAACTTGGCTCCCTTCAATTGGTCAAATAGATCGTCAATTCTGGGTAACGGATACTTGTTCTTGATTGTAAGCTTGTTGAGCTCCCTATAGTCGATACACAGTCTCATGCTTCCATCTTTCTTCTTGACAAATAATACTGGGGTTCCCCACGGGGATACACTGGGTCTAATTACTCCTTTCTCTAATAATTCTTGTAATTGCTTCGCTAGCTCTTTCATTTCAACGGGCGCCATTCTGTACAGGGCCTTGGATACTGGTTCTGTTCCAGTTGGTAAATCGATCGCAAACTCAATTTCTCTATCCGGAGGAAGTCCTGGTAACTCATCGGGAAACACGTCTGGAAATTCATTCACTACTGGAATATCTTCAAGTTTTGCTGGCTCCTGACTTCTGTCAATCACATATGCCATGAAATGTTCGCATCCTTGCCGTAGTAACTTCTTGGCTTGAATCATCGTTAAAAACTTCTTTACTTGTTTCTGGCCCTTGAACGTTACTATTCTTTCGTCTGGCGTCTTCACCATTACCTTCTTATTTCGACAATCTATCTGGGCATCGTGCTTAGATAACCAATCCATTCCTAATATAACGTCAAATTCTCCTAACTTTAATGGTATCAAATCTACACAAAACTTACTACCAGAAATCTCAATCTCACAATTCCCACAAACTTGGTTAACAAATACACGTTCTTGATTTGCTAATTCCACAGTCATTATTTCATTTAAATACTCAACTGGATAATTTAACTTACTAACAAAATCTTGTGAAACAAATGATCGAGTTGCTCCCGAATCTATTAGCACTTTGGCACATAAAGAATTCACATTAAGCGTACCTGCGACGACATCAGTATCCCGGATAGCATCCTTCATAGACATGTCGAACACTCTAGCCCTTGGAGTCTCACTCACTGCTAGGGTAGGTCCCATAATCCTCAATGCATTACTGATTGGGGCTGGTGTCTTGCAATCCCTGGCTATATGTCCTGGCTTTCCATATTTAAAGCACGTAAATCCAATGGCTGGAACCTTCACTGCTGGATTCTGAATAGGCTGATCCTTACTTGCTGGCTCTTTTGCTGGCTGATTTCGGCACTCCCTCAAATAGTGCCCTTTCTGATTACACTTGAAACATACCACATTTAACTTGTTACAAACTCCTCCATGTTTCTTTCCTCATACTTGACAATCTGGAAAAGTTAACCTCAACTGATTCAGCTGATTCGCATTAACTGGACGGTTGCCCTGGCCTCCGTCGCCCGCATTTTGTCTCTTGAAATTAAAATTCCTTCCTGGCTGAAACTTGCCCTTTTTAAAATTTGGAAACTTCCCTGATTGCGACTGACCTTCATTCCCTTCAAATTTCCTTTTCTTGTTTTCCTTCTCCTTCTGTGACCTCTCACTCTCTGTCTCTGCGATCATAGCCTTCTGTACCACTCCTGCATAGGTATCCAATTCAAAACTGGCTACCTTCCCTCTGATCCATGGTTTCAAACCTTGTTGGAATCTTTTAGCCTTCTTCCTTTCAGTATCCATATACGTCGGCACATACCTTGACAATTCTTCAAACTTACTTTCATAATCTGCCACCGACAAATTCCCTTGTTTTATATCTAAAAACTTCAGCTCCATCTGATCTTGAATAAACTGAGGAAAATACTTTTCTAAAAACAATTCCTTAAACCTCTCCCAAGTAATAACATCTGTACCTCCAATGTCTTCACCATCTCCCACCAATAGGTGGCCTCATTCTTCAAATAGTAACTTGCAAACTCAACCTTCTGTTCTTCCTTTACTTTCACTAAGGCAAATGCCTTCTCTATTTCTTTTAACCAAACATTTGCTTCAATCGGCTCTAAGGAACCCTTGAATTCTGGTGGGTTTACTGCCTGAAAAGTTTTGAAAGTTACTTGGGGATTGGTCTGTCTTTGTTGTTGTTGTGTCAGGTGAACTGTTTGTTAGGAAAAGGTACTGATGTATATAGATCAAAAGTTTTAGGTAGTACAAGCGTAAAGATGCTTCGGAAGTAAAAGCAAAAGGGTACAACAACCTACTCACTAGTCAGCATAGCTAGTCTATAAATACAACTTAAAAGTCTACTGATACACACTACACACTACTGTACATACTACACAATCATAATAACACGGCTCAGTATCTCCATCTCTGGATCTCTGACTCAACTCCAAGTAAATTTTGGTCATGCCAGCCTCTCAAAGTCCTCCATTACCTCAGTAGCCCAGCCCATCAGTGCATCGGGGCCTCTGCCAGATAGTGTAGCTCCATGTAGCCTAGCCTCAAGAACCCTCTGTGTCACATGAATCTCCTCTCGAAGCTCCCTCACACCACGATCAACATCAGTAGTCCTAATGATATGTTGTAGCTCTCTAATCTGGGCCAACAAGGAATCATGCTCCAATAGAAGAGCCTCATACCGGTAGTAAGGAACTGGGGGTAAGGTAGATTGGAATGGGGCACTTGCAACTGAATGCCCAGTGGAATCTGAATCAGCTGGTGGAGGTCCTCTGATAGGTAGCCTCATGCCTCGAGGAGGAATAGCCTGTAGTGGTACGGGCTGCAACACAGGTGGAGGTAAAATAGCCAATGGTGGTGGAACAACAGGACGTGGATTTGATGATGGCGCTCTAACGGAAGGCTCTGAATGATCAGTTGATACAGGGATAAAAGAGTCGGCCATCACTGCTATCTGAATTCATATCGCAATATAAGAATCTCGAACCATGACGCGAATTATACTAGTACATGGTATACCGAAACACTCAACCTCTCAACATTCTATCTTTCTATTCCTTACTTCTAATCCTAACCCACTACCCATTCTCGTCAACCTAGGCTTGTGTCAGTGACTTATAACCTGTAGCTCTGATACCAAACCTGTGGCGCCCTCCAAACCCGGGTAAGAAGTTTGAGGTCCACACACACACTTTATTTATAACCTTCTTATAACAATAATAAAGATAATAATAATATGCAGTGACCCTACTTACCAACTACCACGGACCGTAACAGGTTAAAGTATGCACACAAGCCAAACACATCTACTTATATTACAAACCGTTCAAATCCCAACTATTCAAATTCATAACTGAGTATTAAACATTATTACAAACTTTTACAAACTTAAATTATCCCAAAAGAAGCCTACTAGCTCAACTTGATCAACCTGAACCCCTAACTCTCGCACTGGACTGGGGATCCTCGCTACTAACTGGTTTTTTTAACTGGAAAGAACATAAATAACATCACACAAATGAGCTAACTAGCTCAGCAAGTCACAATGACAAAACTGAGAATAATGATCATCAAGTGAATATGGTTATGATATCAGGTGAACAATGGATTATGATTTAGAATTGGATATTATATTTTCATTTTAAAAACCAAGGTTAGGCTGCTGATCAGTCACGCACTAACCCCAAGCAAAACATACAACACTGCTCTAACTACTGGATCCAAGGCACACATTGGCCTGACTTGACCATTATATGGTCTGACCACGAATCTGGTCCACAATTTTAGAAAAACAATCCAATTCTAAGATAATAATAGAATAACAATTTAAAGCAATGAACAAAAACATTAACAACATTGAACGCTCAGTAATGAAAGGGTTCAATCTTCATAAGGATTAATATGGCATTTTCAAAGCTTGGATGTTAGGTAATGAAAGAATTGGATAATAAAGGAATCAACGTTTCAGGGTTTCAAGGATTTTGTCTTTCAAAGCATAAGATGCAATGGTTTGAGTATGTAGGTAATTCGATTCAGTGTTTGGTATTTAGTTTGTATGTATTTGTGGAGTAGTATCGCATATTTGTGGTTCGTATTTGGGTATACAACAAGCAATGGTCTAGAAAGAATCAGGTTTACGGCTCAAGATCAATAACTGGAATCATGGTTAGGGTTCAGTGCTTCAAAGCACTTGCAATATAAAACAGGACTATCAATCACTATAATACCTCGAGAAAGTTCAGAACACTTGCCTGGTATTAGCTTACTACACTACACTCGCTTCCAATCACAGCCGTCTTACTCCTCAACTACCTGTTTCCCTTTCCTACGTCTTGCCTCTTCTGCTCATATATCATAAGCATCTATCAATATTCAACTCATACGATTCTATTCAACACATACTTCTATCTACCCTTCATTTCACCCAAATCCGATTAACGGATTGAAAGTAACGCAATAAACAAGTAAACATCGAATACACAGACCGATAGTCAAGCAACAAGTCACATATAACACATAACACGTCACACGATCAATGATATATCCGTTATAAATAAGTCTCAGGTCATAAACAACCTTTCGGGTACTTAAAATGATTTTTAAAACATTTTTCAGAATTAAAACGGGTCGTTGGATCAATTTTGGAGAAACAAACGGGGTTCGGTTGGCCAATTCTGGCTTCGAAACAATTTTGTAATAATTATCGAGCCTTGAAACCAATTTTAAATAATATTTTAAAGCTCGAAACTATTTTTCGGAATTTTTAAATCATTTTTTAAATAATTAAATCTAATTAAATAATTAATTAAAATCAATTAATAATTAATTAAGACAATTAATCAATTAATTTTCGAATTAATTGACCAATTAATCAATTAAAAATTAACTGAAATCAATTAACTAATTAATTCAGATTTATTTTTGAATTAAAAATAATTTTTGGAATTAAAATAATAATTTTTAGAATTTTCAGAAATTAAAAACGAATTTTTATAATAAAAATAAATAGGAAATATGATTTTTGAATATTTTTAAAATAGGAATCCTAAATTTGCAAACTCTGGAAACTTCAGGGACCAAACTGCATCATCCCCAAAAATCCAGGTACCAAACTGTAATTTTACAGGGGGTTCGCCAGAAAATGCCTTGTCTCACCGGAGAAGACGATCCAGGGATGCTCAGGCCACCACCACCTCCAGATCACATCTACAAATCACCAGGAACATAACCATGCCATCAAATCGACCTAACAGTCCCTGAGTTGGCCGGAATTTGGCCGAGAAGTTCGCCGGTTTCCGGCGAACTCGACGTAAACTTCAAATGACAACTCCCTTCTCTACAGACCTCGTTGATTTGTGAAACTTGTACGAATAGATTGCAAATTTCACAGAGAACACAACCCACTATACCACAACATCTATCTATCCCGAAATAATAAACCCCCAAATTTCAATTAAGAACATTCATACGGGTTATAAACCCTAATTTCAAGATTCGAAAATCAAACCCAATTTTGAACATGTTATTGAACTCCAAATCAGACGTATGACATATGAAAATCATCAGGAAAACAAGCTCTACAACATGCAATCAACAAATCATATAAACAGTCATCTGAACAAAAATTCATATTTTTAATAAAAATAATTCAAAAATAATTAAATTTTCAGAAAATAAACCTTGATTTCTGCAGTGATTTGGAACACAGGATGTGATAAAACACCTCAAGACCTTTGGATTGAGTACTCGAGCTTTGAAAACAGAGATCAATAACACCTTCGTTTTGCTGTTTGATTCTTGAAAGATTATATGAATATAAGGTTTTTCTCTGGAAAATTATATAATTAACTTTCTGCAAATGATTTTGATACGAAATAAAATACGGGAAAAGGCTATTTATATTTACGGAAAATTAGTATCCCGTTGGATCATTCCGGATATAAAACGGTACGTTTATTTTTAAAAGCTGATCCAAACGGTATCGGTTTTCGGGATAATTATCCAGATCAGTACAATTTGTACTGCGGTCTTGGTCTCAGCGCCTGGTTACACGTATTACGAGGTGATAATTGTGATAGTTTAATAAAAAGCTTCCGTTTATCGAAAATACGAGTTTTATTGATTTACCGAAACGAATATTGTATCGAAAATGTTGCGCCGGGACCCGCGCAGGACAAACTGTACACCGGATCGAAAAAGTCAAAACTTGGAAAATGCTCAGAATATTGCAATTAGGTTAGGAAGTAGTTCTCGGAAGAGTTTCGGGTTCTAAAAACGTAAAAATAGATGACGTCGGTTGGTTCCCGTTTTTATAAAATACATTTTAAATACCCGGAAAAAGATTTTATAAATTTCATATGATTCTTTTAAATTCATAAATCAACATAAAAATAATTAGAAAGATATGACAATTATCTATATTTTATTTTGGACATATAAAAATTAAAATACTCAATTAATATTATTTTAAATATCCAAACACATATAACACTTAACAATTAATTCACAGAATAGATACTGAACATATATAATAATTATTTATTAGCAAAAAAACTAATTACACGATATATCCCGGATATAACAGGGTTCCTATTTTTCTTTGTAACAGCGGTAAGCAGACAAACAACAACGGCAGGAAAGAGAAAGAACAAAAAAAAACTAATGCTGCTGTAACGGTCAGGTGCAGGCGCGTGTAGCGCACGCGCGCGGGGGTGTCGCGCATTCCAGGAATGCGTTACACCCTGTTGCGCATTTTCGGGATGCGTTACACCCTTTAATGGCTTAAAAGGGCTGTAACGCATTACCGGAATACGTTACAGGGCTTGTAACGCATTCCTGTAATGCGTTACAACCCAATTGTCTTTTTTAAATTTATTTTTTGGGAGTTTCGTAACTCCGTTTTAGGCGTGCAATATATCGTTGGATTCGTTTTTTCGAGACGGATCTAATGGAGTGATAAAAAAAATTTTATATAAAAGTTTTGAACTGTTTATATTCCCGAAAGTGTTTTAAAGCATGTTTTAATTGTTTTAAAGCATGTTTTAATTGTTTTAATTACTTTTAAATGCTATAATAAATCCATACATCATTATATCAATGTGTGATATGATATTGCTTGCATGCTTACTTGTTTATTTATTTTTATATATGAGATATATGCCTATGTTTACCATGCGATGATAGATTTAGGTGAACTTAAATCAAAATAAGGCGTGCTCTAGAAAATCTAGAATAAGAATCATTTCTTGCCTTAACAATAATATTATGAATACAATCATGAGATTCTTGTGTTTATGAAACACGTAATTAAATATGAATTTTCAATTTTGAGAGAAAGGATGATTCTGTCAAAAGCAGATTTCGATCTGTAAGAAAGGGGTATTAAGTGACGCTTCTTGACAATGCTCCCCCCGATCTGGGAATCATCTAATTATCAATTATTGATTTGAAAAATTTAATTTAAAAGGAAGAATCTCTTTATAATATGATTATGATTGTAACATAATATAATCCCTCTAAAATTAAATAATATCAAGTAGTAATTGGCCAATGACACAACGAGCTTGTGTCGGTCATAGCCTTCCAACGTGGTAGAAAGTAGTTCTTATTTTTAAATCATTGTCATTTCGTGCTACAGCCGAGGGCTTTGATTTCGAAATAAGAAATACTTGTCTATTACATAGAGATGTGTACATTAAATTAGAATCTAAAGGTCGTTACATGCTGCAGCCGTGGGCCGTTGGAAATTGATTCAATTGTATGAAATGTTGGGTTAGACTTGACTTAGAATATTGAGTCTATCGTGCTACAGCCGTGACTCAATTATTCAAGAGGCTAAAGTTTTATTAGAGAATAACATAAGATGTAATTGACAAGAGTTGTCTGCCTATTGAACATCACATGACATTTCGTGCTATAGCCGAGGTTGTGTGATGGAATGTAGGATCCCTATTCCTACTAGCATTATGAATGCTTAATTTTTCACTTAGGGGGTTGTATAAATTAGATTAACTAGTGGGAGCCACTTATGAATAAAGACCCGATTTATATAGTGTTTTGAAATGATATTGAATATTTGCTAAGTGTTGTTATGTGTTCATCACTTACATATTTACTATATACGTTATGTCTTCTACACTATCACTCCGGAGTATACTAGATGCTCACAAGTTGACTGGTCCTAATTTTGCTGACTGGCTTCGAAACTTGAGAATTGTTCTCAGGGTGGAGAAGCCGGAATATGTGCTTGACTCACCTAAGCCTACTGAACCTGCTAACGATGCACATAATAATGAACATGTTGTGTATTGTAAGTGGATAGATGATGCAAATGTTGCTCAATGCATCATGCTAGCTTCCATGAACATTGAGCTACAGAAGCAGCATGAGCATATGGATGCTCACACTATCCTTATGCATATACAAGAGTTGTATGATGTGGCAGGGAGGACAGCTCGATATGAGATATCGAAGGAGCTGTTCGGTTGTAGGATATCTGAGGGATCATCTGTGAATGACCATGTACTTAAGATGATCAATTTGATTGAACGTCTTGGACAACTTGGTTTTGCCATGGATGGGGAGCTGAGCCAAGACTTGGTCTTGCAATCACTTCCGGGTTCGTTTTCGCAGTTTGTTGTGAACTTTCACATGAATAAGTTGGATGTCAGCCTGGTTGAACTCCACAACATGTTGAAGACTGCGGAATCGAATTTCCCCCCTAAGAAGAGCTATGTTCTTCTAATTGGTGAAGGTTCAAATCCTAAGAAAAGGAAGAAGAACCCTTCCAAGAAGTAGAAAGTAGGTGAGAAAAAGCCGGTTCCACCAAAAGCTGAAGACCCCAAGAGCAAAGCTGTTTGCTTCCACTATAATAAGGTGGGGCACTGGAAGAGGAACTGCAAGGTTTACCTTGCAGAATTGAAGAAGAAGAAGGGTAGTGAGACTACCGCTTCTGCTTCAGGTATGTTCATAATTGAAGTGAATATGTCATTAAATCAAATTTCTACTTGGGTATTAGATACCGCCTGTGGTTCTCATATTTGCAATTCGTTGCAGGGACTAAGGAGAAGTAGGACTCTTGAGGAAGAGGAGGTGATTCTACGGATGGGAAATGGAGCAAGAGTTGCTGCTGAAGCTGTAGGATCATTTCATTTACATATGCCTACGGGCAAGACTATTGTTTTAAATAATTGTTATTTTGTTCCCTCGATTGTGAGAAATATTATTTCTATTCCCATGTTAGACTTGGCTGGATTTTTGTTTGTTATTCATAATAATAAATGTTCAATTCTTAGAGATAATGTTCTTTATGGAAGTGGTATTTTAAATAATGGTCTATATGTATGTGACGTAGAGCATAATTTACTACAAATTGAACATACTAATAAAAGAAAAAGGGATGATGAAAATCTCACTTTTTTGTGGCACTGCAGACTTGGTCACATTGGTGAAAATAGACTGCGTACATTGCATAAGGAAGGGTTACTTGACCCCTTTGATTTTGAATCATATCCTACATGCGAGTCTTGATGAAATAATAATGAGAGAGAGAATTATTTTCTAAATAGTTTAGAAAAAGAAATAATGATTAAAATAGTTTTAATTATTATTAAAGCATTTTATAAAGATAAAATATGGGGGTTAATATATATATAAAGATATATTTTATAACCCTAGGAGAGCCCTATAAATAGAATGAGATGGCTCATTCTATTGACACAATTTTGGTTTTGTGAAAACCCTAGCCTCCATCTTCTTCCTCTCTCTCTCTCCCCCAAAAACTCCATTTTTATAAAAGCTCGGTTTTATAAAAAGGTTCATCGAAGAGGATCGTTCTTGGTGTATACCGGTAGAGTGCTTCAAACACTAAGGAGCAACTTCTAGCACTCCATTTTTATAAAGCTTTGATTCACAAGGTATGGTTACGATTCCTCAGTTTTTCCTTTTCTATATGTTTTTCTATATGTGCGGTATATGGTTTTTACGGAATAAATGTTATATCACGCTTCCGCTCATCCGTAAATTCCTTCAAGGAGTACTTCGCTCTGGCGAACCCACTCCTTATCAATCTAGGGGTTAACGCGTTGGACATATTGGAAGACATCTAAATAACTTAATATAAACATTAGGGTTTTGTTAGTATTATAACGATCATGATCCCGTCATAAAGAATTCCCAATATTTCCTTGAATAAAATACTTCAAATCAATACTCGTCAATGGTTTAATTCCCAGGTAGTGGAGGAGTCACATCGGTCTCGCTTAAAACCCACAACCTTACAAGTTCTATGAACCCGTTCTTGACAAAATCGCCCCATATCGGAAATAAAGAAGATTCGTATTTCATTCCGTTTTTCATTAACAAGAGAATCTCATAATCGTTTGTAAATTTTAAAATCTTGAGTCGTTACAGATTTTATCTTGTTTAGGCATGGCATGGGTGACGTATCTAATACATACATTCATGCATGATTAATCTAATTAAAGTATGCATCATTAACTATTCTATACATACATTCATACATCAATATATAAAGTGCAATAAAGTAAATGTGTTTTGTTATGGCCCCATCCTATGTGATCTTTATCAAGCTCATGATAAAGATCAAGGTCAATCTAATGTGGTGATAGAAATAAATACAACTACTTATTACATAAGTCTTCTTCTTTGTTTAGACTTCTTGTATGCCTCGTCTTCTTCTTTGAATCACCTTCATTGGATAGCCTTCTTGAGTCTTCAATTACATTACATGATTGAAAGTAAAACTAATCTAATGAACTTATAAGAATAACTTGAGTTACATTCGAGATTTATGATTACAAAAATTGACGACATGCAAGTCATGTTTAAAACCAAAACCAAAACCATTACACTAAGGTCAAAAGGCCATAACCATCCACCATGCTCATATAACACATAAAAGCATGTTAAAACACATAATCTTATGTTAACATATCATATTATCCATTATCTAATCATAAAAAAAATATGACAAAAATCAGAATCAAATCAGAAAAACAAGAATCACTGTTTACGGGCAGTAAACGATGTCAAACGCCTTACAGACAAGTCGTTGATAGTTTTGTTCAGACGCTCGTTTACCTATGGAATAGGGTATTCGTTTGTGTAAATCGGATACCAGACCCAGATTTCAGCAAATCTGCAGCAGCCAATTCAGAATCCATATCTAATATGATTCTCACAATTAGAACAAACATAAATCATGTATATATCAGTATATACAGATTACATAATCATCTTATGATTATACAACTCACATGAATATCATATATTCAAAACCATACATATACAAGCATATTATATCAACATCAAATCATGGCGAATCACGTACATGCTCATATATTGAGAACAGTTAAAAACATAAATGAATTAAAAACTTTTCGCAAGTAGCTCTGATGCCATTGAAGGGTTTTTAGCACATAAACGCAACGAAAACATAAATTTAAATCTTAAAATTCGAAACCCTCCGCAGGATCCATGCAAAAAATAATATTTAATTCGTAGTTCAGTATGTTTACCTTAAGAAGCTTTATGTTAATGGAAAGATGGAGGTCTTGAATGATCACCACGTAGCCCGTCGCTGGAACGATCTACGCCTTGAAGGTATCCACACGAATGATCGCCCTGAGGATGGATGTGTACCAGCACGTTCTTGAGGCCGCCTTCTTGCTCTCTCTATCTCTCTTCAAGCTGCTAGGGTTTATGTTTTATCAAATAAAACGTGTAACCCTAATTCTATTAGAAAAAGATATTATATAGGCAAGAGCTAATGGGCCTCCAACCCTAAACTTAATTTTAGAGTTATTATTATTATTAAATTCAAAATTCTAATTATTGTATTATTAAGTCTCACTTAATCATCCAATAACTTAATTTCAGATTTAAGATTAAATTCGAATTTCCTATTTATTTAATTAATTAAGTCACACTTAATTAATAACAAATAATTTGAATTACTTGCATTTAATTTAAATCCGAATTTAAATTAAATAATCCTCCAATCATTCTTTGTGCGACCCTTTAGGTTATTATTACGTTGGCAACAATTTTAAATCTAATTTAAAATTATAAACAATGAGCGGCATCTAGTAATACATCATTGTTACCCAAGTAATAATAATTAAATCGGTGATCGATTAAACCTTTTGTGTATAATGTACAATGTACTATAATCCTTTTAACCATATATTATAGATTAAACTCGAGGCATGTTATGTGTCATCCTCTTCATAATTTAATCTAGGTTTCCTTGATCGATGAGTAGACTATAACATCAAATCAACATTTGAGCATGGCCATGCATTTCATAGTATAACTCAAATAAGAAGCCAATAATATCACTCCTAAAATAGGAGGGTAAATTATTTCTAGATCATTCATATTTCTCATATGATTCACAATATACCCAATATACACTTTTATCATCACCCGGTCAAAGGTAACTTTTAATGCAACCAAAGTATATTAATTCTCATATAGAAATATAATGATTTCAAGTCTAAGGACCAATATATCATTATCACTGTGAGAATTACTTATGACACAACAGACATGTAGAATCTCACATTGGTTCTTCCAGTACCATGTATATAATACATGTGCCTGTGTTTTGACTTTAGTATCACTATACCTATAATCAATGAGATGTGATCACCAGTCAACATTCACACTAGTCTTAATGCATTATTATTGTCCCTTAATAATAATACTCGACTAGGGATCTTTAGCAATATCGATATTATTCTCATAATCTCATTTCTAAGTCACGTACTTAGAGATATAAAATTACATATCATATTTCAAGGACATTTATTAATCTAACATCTTATCGCAGAAAATAAAGATATAATAAATTACTAAAGAATAATCCATATAATCAGAATTAATAATCCAAATGTTTCATAATATAAACATAATAGTGTTGTCTCTAGGGCACAAACACTAACAACCTCCCACTTGCACTAGAGCCAATCACCCATATATCAAATACCCATGAAATTAGTATGACCTTCGTGCTTTTGCTGCGATAAAGCCTTAGTCAGTGGGTCTGCAACATTATCATCAGTATGCACTTTACATATATTTATATCTCCTCTTTCATTAATATAACGACCCGTATATTTTTATTATTATTATTATTATTATTATTTTAATGTGTAATTATAGAATAAATAAGTAAATAAAATATTTGGGTTATTACTCTGTCACTATGTGTATGTGATTATTAGTGTATGGAATTGAGTTGCGTGGTTAATTAATGAATGGTATGATGTTGTATCGTTGTTAAAGATGATATTATTGCAGTTTTATTTTCATAAATACTTGGATTGTCTCTAAAATTGTTTTTATAATTTTATAATTTCAATAATTATTTTTAGGACTTTATAAAATTGAGAAATCAATATTTCGTTAATTACTTATTTTTAAATGATTTTCAGAGTGTGTTTAATGGTAAAATCCATATTTAATTATGGAAATCTTCAAAAATTATGAAGCTTATATTTTATTAAGTTCGTATTATTCTGAGAATTTTAAAATTGTTTTGGGAATTTTTGAGATTTATTTCACCCGCGCGTTGATTCATTTATTTGTTAAAAACGGGTATAATTTGCGTTTCAGAAATTATTCTAAAATTACAAAATTCATATTTTTATAAACTTTGGGATATTTGTAATATTTTAAAATTATTTTCATAATTTTCTGAAATTGTTTTAGGTGTAGCTCGGTTCATTAATTGTGAAATACGGGTACGAGTTGCGTTACAAAAATACTTTAAAAAAATTATGAAAAATTTATTTTTAATAACTTTGAATTAGTTGTGATATTTTAAAATTAATTTGGTAATTTTTCGATCATTTCCACTCGCATAGTATATCGATTAAATTCAAAAGGCGGCACAGTCAGGGGCACGACACATATCAATTAGTTGTAATTATACATATATATATATAAACGAATAAGGACTGATCATATTTATCAGTCTTATCCCCTTTTTATCTTTGTTCCCCTGTTGATTTCTTTCTCCCTCACAGAAGCCTCTTGAACTCTCTCCATTTTTCTCTTTCTCGATCATTCTCTCTACCTCTCTGTCTCTCTCTATTAATCTCTCCCTCCTTTTCTCTTCTTCTGCCAGTCCCCTGTTTTCCGGCTTCGGGTAAGCGTCTTGGCCGATGTTTGAGTTCTGATTGGTAGCTTCTATCTTACCCCTGTTGGTTTATGCGTGTATGTGCGTGTATATACATGTATGTATGTGTGCAGATATGGTGGTTATGTTTCATTTCTGGTTGTCGCCGCCCCTCACGATTTCCGGTGAGGATGGCGGCGCGTGGCTGCTAACTTGCCGCGGTTCTATTATCTAATTTATGTTACCGGCTGTATTGTCATGGTGATGCTATTGTTTGGCTTGATTATCGTGGGATTAAAATTTTATTATTTTATGTAAATAATTGACAGATTCCGTGAAACAAATTATTCGGTATTTGTGAAAATTAATTTTATTAATCGATAAAATTTGCGTTGGAAATCCAAAATTTTCGGGTACCCGCGAATCTTATCGCCGTCGGCGATGAGTCTCGACGAGCCGGCGGTGGACCATGATGATCATACTCTGAGTCCTAATTTAGTAAATAAAAATAAAATACGAATTAAATGTAAAGTGCGAATAATAACTAATAATGGTATTGAATTAGTGTTTGGGAATTTGCGGATGTTGGTTGTGGTAATTATGGATTGTGATTTGTTGTTATTGACGTCGAGTTGTTCGACGTGTAGGCTGATAAACAGAGGAGGTACTGCCCGAATTTTTGTAAATTAAATTCAGAAATTCAGGACATACCCTGTAATTATCGAAACGTCGAACAAGTTTAAATAAGTATATACATATATTTTGTACGAAACCTGATTGTATGTTGTGATGAATGTGCTGTCAAAATCCAGTAACCCTAATTTCGCAAAAGGACGAGTATACGTATTTCTGAAAACAAACACCAAACCGATTTCTCGAGAACGTGAACCCTGACTGTGGGGTGTGTTATTGTATTGTACTAATGTATATAATTACGAGGTGGGTTTGAATATTATTGGGTAGAATTGGTGTCGAGGATATGTCAAGCATACTTAGACGTCTAACGTAGGGTATTTCGACCCTGTAGATTATAATTGGGAACCTGAAAGTGGACAATGGACTAGAGATGACCTAGTAGGCAGTCGACGAGCTCAATAGAGTTTCAACAGAAAACCTGAGTGTCAAAGTCGAATCTAATGTGGTCTAGTGGTTGGACGTTAGAGCCTGAGCGGCAGAGTCGGCTCAGAGTTGATCAGTAACAGTTGTAAATCCCTGTAAGGCAAGTACTTCTGAACTTTTCTCCAAGATATATTGCCAATATTTTCAAACTGTTTTTTAACATGTCGTTATTATTCAACATAACTCTTATTTTATAATGCAAGTGCTTTAAACTATGTAACCTTGAACCCTGATTTTTCTTGATCTTGAGCCATAGGCCTTATTCTTTGTAAAGCATCCTTTGTTGATCCTCAGACACCAAACCACACAGATATGATAATACTCCCAAAATATATAACTACCAAACACCAAACACTGGAAGAGAGTTGTTTGAGAACACAGAAACTTTTATACTCCAACCATTCTTTATAATATCAAAGAACTATACCTTGAAAAATCATTACTGGTCTACTACCTGATTCTTTTACAAACTGAAAACCGTTCGTCTACATACCCTAATATACCCTTTTGATACTCATGATTCACATTACGCTTTTACACCAATGCTTTATCGCTGTTGATTATGATCTTGCTTATTGAATTACATTGTTAATTACACTGAATTGTTTTAGAATTGGATAGTTTTCTTTATGTGGACCAGATTCGTGGTCAGACCAGATTCGTGGTCGAATTAGGCCAATGTGTGCCTTGGATCCAGTTCGTAGAGCAGAGCTGTGTGCTTCGCTCGGGGTTAGTGCGTGACTGATCAGCAGCCTAACCTTGTTTTTTAAAACTTAAAATTAATATCCAATTCTAATGATTAGTTAAAAAGAAACTTGATTCCTCTGAATTATTTCATTTGATTATTACTTATCCTCAGTTATCCCTATTAAGACTTGCTGAGCTAGTTAGCTCACCCTTGCGATTCTTTTATATAATTTATAGTTGAAAAGAATATGGATGATAGTGAAGTTCCTCCGTCTAAACTGCGGGCTAAGGTTCCAGTTGAGTTGGATCGAGCTAGGAGGAGCCTCATTCGGTAGAGAGATAGTAAGATTGTAAGAATAATTTTATTATCAGTTGTAAGTTAAATTAGTTGGGATTTGGTACTTTGTAATAAAAGTTAAGGTTGTGGCTTGTTTTTATACTTTAACCTGTTGCGATCTGTGGTTGTGTAAAACAGGGTCATTGCAAATAGTATCTTATAAACAGGTTCATATATTGTGTATGTGTTGTGGACCCCAAACTTCTGACCCGGGTTTGGAGGGCGCCACAGGTTGGTATCAGAGCTACAGGTTATAAGTCACTGAAACAAGCCTAGATTATCGGGATTGGGTAGAAGGTTAGGATTAGGAATAGGAAATAGAAAGATAAGACGTTGTGAGGTTGAGTGCGATTGTATAATAGGTCTCCGGTGCGGTTCGTGTTGCGAATTCAGGATTCTTAACTTGCGACGTGATCTCCAGACAACTGCAATGGCAGATCCTGATTTTCTTGTATCATCGGATCGTTTGGAGTTTTCCGTGGATCGTCATCTTCTATCAGATTTGATTTACACCTTGTTCTTCCATCAGTATTAATGGTACTACCTTCCGTTATGACAGTTGCACCTCTTCAAGCTATTTTACGCTATTCTACTACCTTTTGATACGAGACTACCTATTCAAGAACCTCCATCTGTGTATTCTTGTTTTACTAGACATTCGGCTGTGAGTGTATCTCTTCAGTTTACCCTACACCCTGTTCTATACCCTCAGTTTAAAACTTGTCCTATGAAGCAATTGTACCTATGAGGATGGATACGGGAGTCGCAGTAAATGGTGAGTACTAAGTTACAAATAAAGGTGAGAAGAAGTTTAGAAAGAAGATTCAAGTGTTTCGGAGGATAGTTGTTACCTGGTTACAATAAGCTATTAGTAATTAGGCCACCCATGACTAGCTTGTGGAATAGAGTAGATAAGTGTTGAAAATAGAGAGTTAGAGAAGATTATGGATCTGGAGAATTCTTGGAGTTAGATAATGGTATTATGATGATGTGATATGTAACACCCCCAAATCTGGGGCCGGGGATCCGGGTTGTCATGAGTTCCATTTCCCTTAATAACACCCAATCTTAAAAAAACAATCAATTACTCTGTATTGTGACCCCACAATAAACACACACACCACAAGTTATAGTCTCAAAGATAAATATCCAAAAATAACACGAGTCATTTTATTCCAAAATTATATGCCATTACACCTTAAAAGGGTTTCTGAATAAATTTACATTTCTTTGCCATTATTACAATTGATAAAGATACATAAGTCTGGTACATCAAAAGTTGAAAGCCTAGCTTATTGCTAGTTCCTACCTCAGCTACAGCGACATCAACGCCTATAGGAAACTACGGAACGTTTCTTATCTGCTCGTGAATTGGGAGCTTGGTCCTGTTCATCTTGTCTATCTGATGTTGTGTGATGAAAGAAGAAAGCAAGGGTGAGCAACAAGCCCACCGAAATAATATGTATAATAATTAACAATATATGAGCATTCTCATAGTACTCATGAAAGTCTTGGTCAAGAAGAAATGAACCAAGCTGATATCTTAACGCGACCAAGTCACAAAATATTCAGTATATATATACATATATACTTTTCACAATCTTTAAAATCTTCTGACATGTATAATATACACAGAGTTCCAATTTATAACTGTATAAAAATATCGTTGCAAGGTGATCTCATATATCTAACCTTGTCTCAACATTTTTCTGAAAATCTTTGTCATTCATAAGACAATCATTAACTAGATATAAGTTTAAAAGATGAAGTTACAAGATACTCCAATATACTTATATCTTTTCCGAATACTACTTGAACTACCACCGTTCAATGTATAAATAGTTCATCCCATAGATTAAGCTACAAGACAAAACTTGTATAGAATCAATCTTTAAAATATCATCAAAATAAAATGAAGTTACGAGATACTTCATTTGATGCAAACATCATTCTGAAAACTTGACCCTTCCAACACTCAACAATCTCCCAACCGTAGCCTTTCTATCGAAGTGTTCTGGGTAGTGTTGCAGAAATATCCAATTGGATGATGAACTCATTACGGGAGTTTGCCGCGCCAGGAAGACCACTTACGATGATCAGTCGTAGTAGTGCAACCCCACCATTTTCTACAAGTAGAGGAAAACCTGTCGGATTTACTTGTCAACCGAACACTAGACTCCTAAGGAATGGACCGTCTTAGCGGAACTTCCGGGCCATTTGGGCCAATATAATAAGGCTGGGCCGGTGCCACTCGACCACTTACGCCACTCCTAGTTCAGATGAAATCCATGACTCTGAAATGTAAAGCTCGTTCCCCCTTTCCCCAAGTAGAAACTTGTTGATACGGCTCCACCAAGAAGTCGTATCTAGTTGGAAAGGAGAACTCACCGATATTTCCCAGGCGATGCCTGTTAATGGATTAACTTGTTCTAAGAATTTTACTTCCCGAGTGTTGGGTAAGTAATCAAAAATTCTTTTATCAAAATAGCAACCTTGTTGCGAATATACAATACACCACAGAGCCGGATCCCTCAGGTTTTGAGCGAGTATTTAAATCCCCTTCAAAAGGAGGATCTTAAATATAAAAATGAGTTTTGGGATCCGCTCTAACTTTTAAAATCATTTTGAAGACTCGCAAAACATTTATAAGAATGTTTGGAGTGATGCTGATTTAATAAAATAAATCAGTCCCAATATTTTAGGAAATATCTGAATATTATTATTTAAATAATATTCTCATAAAGAATAATCTTTATAAAAATAATTGAAGTAGAAGTTTTAAAACTTATACTTGCAATGAATATTAAATAACCAAATATATACTTCTACGAAAGTACTATCTTTATTTGAATAATCAAAAGTGAGTTTGATCATCGACACATTATTCCTTAATAAAACAAAGAATAATAATTAGTAATTAATCGGAGTCATAAGTCCTTGAATGAATATTCAAAATAATATTCATTAATAAAATAAACGGAGTCATAAGCCCTCGAATGAATATTCAAAATAATATTCATTAATAAAATAAACGGGGTCATAAGCCCTCGAATGAATATTCAAAATAATATTCATTAATAAAATAAACGGGGTCATAAGCCCTCGAATGAATATTCAAAATAATATTCATTAATAAAATAAATGGGGTCATAAGCCCTCGAATGAATATTCAAAATAATATTCAATAATAAAATAAACGGGGTCATAAGCCCTCGAATGAATATTCAAAATAATATTCAATAATAAAATCAACGGAGTCATAAGCCCTCGAATGAATATTCAAAATAATATTCATTAATAAAATAAAGTTATCGAATAAACCTTATTTGATTCATAGTTTTAAAAACTATTCATATATATATATATAAATATATATATATTATACTCGGGAGCATCGACTCCCGGTTTTAGAAAAATGTTCACCTTTGGGTCCCGTATACTAAGGGTATATGCAATTTACCGCTTATCTCTAACATAGGTATTATCAACTGAATCAACAGATATATGTATCAAGAATACGAAAAAGGCATGCATATATATCATATCACATGCTACAATATATCGCAAGAATTTGCTAATTAACCATCATGCATCTATCACAAGATAATGCATATACAAATGTATACATCACAACAACAGTATAACGGGTAGAAAACTTGCCTGAGCGACTGAGGGTGGTAAAAGGCCTGGGACGATCCTGGTAACCTATAAACAACATATAAGTTGGAATTAAACCAAAGTCGCTTAAGAATCTACACTTTAACCAACTAGACTCTAACGCTCGCTTTTGCGCTTAACGATTCACTTAAGTCGCTCGAGTACCCTCGGCTCCACCATTTTTAATAAATTAACCATTAAGGGTTTTAAGGCGATTCTTTCGCAAGTACCCTCCCAACTTCCTAATCCACTTTACATAATTGTTTTATACTCCAATTAGTCATTTAATGGCCTTAACCAAGGTTTCAAAGTAAGGCGAGGGGTAAAGGTTTGTTCGCAAAACGCCGTTACTTAAAACGGTCGTTTCTCCTAAACCGTACATCGGAACCAAGCGAACCACATATCAAAACGAAGCTTACGACACACTCTAGCTAATCATGACAATGTTATAGATTGTTCAGTGAGTTATCTGGTCCGAGATTCATGTACAACAGTCTAAGGAAAACGGGCATTATGACGGTTATGTTTACGCGATTTCCAATTTAATTATCACTCTAAATTCTCATCAATTCACTCACAACCACCAACACAACAATATTCAACCATCATAATACAACTCAGTCCCCAACTCCAAATTTTACCAATTTATCCGACCAATCAAAGACCCAATATTCAAAACCAATACAAATCCACCAAAACTACTTATAATCAAAGATCAAGCCTTAATACTAACAATGCTTCAATAAAACTTAATGGAATCATAAAATCAAAGCTAGGGTTTGAAGTTTATACCTTCCTTGGGAGGTTTTAAGTTGCTAGGAAACCTTAGGGAGCCTCCTACAAGCTTGATCTTTCCAAAGAAATCAAGAACATAAAGTTAGGTTTTGAAGTTTCTAAAAGTCAGATTGAAAGAACTGTAAATATGAGGGTCTTACTTGATTATTTGGAAGAGACTTGTGAACAAGAGTTGTAGGCCATCTCAATACCTTTCCAACGCGCTATAGAACACATCATTTGAGTGAGTATTGAAGGAGATATGGCAGTTTGAAGTTGCTGCTCTGGTTTTGGCCGAGAGAAAGCTTTCAAGGGGGAGAAAGTGAAATGCTTCTTGTTTTGCCCTTTGACTAATTGTGTGGTGAATTACTTGGTTGCTTCTCTTTTATTTTAATTAACCATATTTAGAATTTACCATGGTTAAAAACACTTGGCTAATATTCCACCAATTCAAAATATCTACTAGGTCATGCTTAATTCAAAATATCTACTAGGTCATGCTTAGGTCATCTTGATTATGTCATCCGTTTACACTTGTTTTCTTCTTATTGGTATGATGACATCATCACCCACTAACCTCTTTGATTAACCCCTAATTACTTGGCTAATGACCGCTGATCTGTTATACGGTTCGCTTAACTTTCGTTCTCGTTTATCGTTTGAGGGATCATACCCGGGATCTTATTACTTGGGTTCCCTTAACCTTTCTCAATACATTATATTCCTTTTATGATCCTCTCTTATAATCCTTGAATTTAAATCCTTTTAATCATGTTACCTTATACTCAATTCTTTCGGTATCTGGTCGATTTTCGGGAAAAATCAAAGTGTTCGGATTTGGATTCTGACGATCTTTACATACACTTATTTATCATATAGAGTACTAATACGATCTCAGAATAACAATAAAAGAACCCCTACATAGTGTGGCATGAAAAATTTTCTTATTCAGCATAATCAGCAAAAAGCACTATTCATAAGGGTTTCAAAAATTCCAAAATTTGGGGTTATTACAAATGTATATTTTAATAAGATGATGTGACATTAGCCAACTTGTTGACTATTGGATAGTCTGTTCTACTTAACGATTGCAAAGTTGTTAACGGGAGTATTACCAGTATTGGAGCCTTGATGTGAAGCTACGAATAAGATAACGTGTAATGACAATTGAAGTTTCATCGATTAAGGAAGGTAAATGGACATGATGAAGGAGAAAAGGTAGATTGAAGTAAACGGACCTTATGTGATCATTTCTTTAATTCGGTACCTTGTTATAAGAAGAAAGGACAACAGCTAACTCATATAGTAAGGACAACCAGGTTTGTGATTTTCAAAATTTTTAAACCAGTTTTCGAAAAAGATTTTCCTTATAAATTTTTTAAAAAGCCTTTTTGAATAAAATAAGTTTTAAACACTGGTTGTTAGGTTACTACTCGAGTCTCTTGTTTGTTAGAAGACTCGGATTACCTGGAAGGATATTTTTTCAGATTTAGTATTGTTAACTCAGAGGATAAAGTAACCCGCGATTATGAAGGAATTGATTATTCCTAACAATAAGATGCACATATTGCTTGATAAAATTTAAAACAGAATCAGCGTACGGAGTAACTATACATTCAATTACTAGGACTATCGGAGTTCGAAGAATTTATTGATTTAACAGAAGCCGGAGCGTGATCGAAAAAGATTGGAAAGATTTCCAGACCTCTCTAAAAGAAGAATATTATTAACAAAAGGATCGTTATGTCGAATGGTTCGTGGTTATTCTAAATTAAAAGAGGAAACTCGAAGTTATCTGGCAGAAACGCCATTATGATCGAACAAGCTCGAAAGAAGAATACAAATGAAATGTGGATGGTGACCAATGGTATCGTTCTTGTCTTCAATATTACAGCGTATATTCCTTTTTGATTCTTAAACAAGTATGAACTTCATTTATTAAATAAACTCTTTGCTATAATATCGAAAAGGAGGATATTGCATTCCTTTCAAATTTAATTGTTTCCTTCAAGTTTTGCTTTCTGATTGGGACGAACAGTGTTATGATGAGACACTTTGTCGGAATGACAAAGAGTCGGGTGGGACACCACCTAATCATGTACTGTATGCCATATGGTATGAAAGACTGGCCATCTTAAGTACCAATGTGGTTGTCTCATTCATATCCAAATCCTTGTTTCTTCTTTCTTTTCAACTCTAATTTTTGTTGAATTGTGAATCCATCTGGTTATTTCGTTGTACTGTTGTTCTTTGCAAGAGCTTCTCTAACAGAAATCAACGTATTATGGACCAAGCGGGAAAAGTTCCATGTACCTTTCACGCATGGAAAGCAAACAAAGGCATATGACGAGAATTACAAATCACTAGTCCCATTCTGGGATGCACTAAGAGTCAAGAGAATCTACTCTAATGAGGAATATGTCTTCGAGAACGAGAAATTGTGATTTTCCTGTGAAATATGTTATTCAGAATTCGGACGTGGTGATGTAAATAATTATCGTGGATACTTTATGTGTTAAAGTATTGAAAGATGTGAGAGCAACTTGATTGTTTAGCTCCCAAGGTTTTGTTGATAAGATGAATTACCCTGTTGATTTAATAAGATTGTGATTAAAGGACTAGCAAGTCAAGAACGTGTAGTTGTTAAATAAGTACCAATAGTGGGATTGAGATTTCTAGCAATAAGTTGTGAAGAATTGATATCATTTGAGATATGAGGATTTGACATTATTCTAAGGAATTTGTTAACAATGATTATGGTGATCAAGATGTGAGCATTATGGAGATTATGAGATAAATAGAAGTCAGAAGCAAACAAAAAAAAATTAAAGATTTTTAGCAATTAAGGAGTTTCAAGATATATTTCCAGATGAGTTATCAACATTTCCTCCAGATAGAGAAATGGAGCTCGCGATTGACGTAGCACCTGAGACGAAGCCAGTGACCAAGGCCTTACACAAAATGGTACCAGTTAAAATGGGGAAGTTAGAAAAACAGATGCAAGAGATGCTAGAAAAAGAAGCGATTAGACCCAGTGTATCCCATGAGGTGCACCGGTACTAATTGTTAATAAGAAAGATAGAAGTATGAGATCATGCGCCAACCAGCGAAAGCCCAACAAATTTACTATCAAGAGAAAGTATTTGTTACCTCGAACCGATGAATTGTTTGATCGAACGAAAGAAGCAAAGTACTTTTATAAGATTAATTTAAGGCTTGGTATTTCACCAATTGAAAATTAAATTTATGGACATATCGACGATAATTTTCAGAACTAAATATTGTGTTGTAAAATTTTCATATTGCCATTTGGATTAACCAATATACCAGTGATATTTGAACTTGATGAATAGAATCTTTAAGGAATATCTGGATGGGTTGTAATTATGTTACTTAAAGTCAACGGAGGACCATGCAAAGCATTTAATGACAATTGGGGAGTCGGAGAAGAAAGAAGTTGTATGTAAAGTTTACAAGGTGAAAGTTTTAATGGTAGAAAGCATAAATAATTAGTGAGAAGGAGACCAAAGGAGATCCAGAAGAAATTAAAGTTACTATGAATAAAGGAAGGCCAAAAGCACCAATAAAAGTAAGAAGTTTTACCCTAAACCGGTTATTATTGAAAATTTGTGCAGAATTTCTTGAAAGTTACAATACTTTTACCGAAACTAACCAGGAAAAGCGAGAAATTTATATGAAATGGAGAAGGGTAAAGAAAGTTTTGCGGAGTTAAAGAAGAAAATGGTTACATCACCTGTTTTATCATATCGAAAGTACCAAGGAGGTTTGGTAGTTTATAGTGATGCTTCTCATAAGGGAGTAGGATGTGTGTTAATGTAGCACAATTAAGTTATTGTATATGCACCCAGACAACCGAAACCTTATGAGCAAAAGTATCCTAATCATAACTGGGACTAACAGTAATAATATTTGTTTTGAAAGATTGGAAAATATGGTATGTATGGAGAAAAGTGTAAGATCTATACGGACCATAAAAGTTTGAAGTATGCATTCACGAGAAAAAGCAAATGTAGAGGCAAGCGAAAAGCAAAAAGGGAGAGAACGAACAAAGAAATTGTACCAGAAGAATTATCTATGGAATTTTAGAAGTTGGAATCGGAAGTTAGAGTTTATAATCCCAAAAAAAATCAAAGATGGATAATATGATCTTTTAGTTGAAGTTGTGAAGGGAAAGATAAGGAGAAGTCAAGAGAAGATAATGGATCACGGTGTTAGCAGTTAGTAAGAGGAAATTTATATGCTCAAGAGAACGATCACGATATCCCCAGGTTTTCTTCCAGCACTTGGATGCTATAAGTAGAGGGATTAAGAAATGAGATCCCACAGGGAATTCACAATATAAAGTATTTAATTTATTGAAGAAATGCCAAGATATACAGAAATTTAAAGAAAAATAGTGATAACCAGGTATAAGAAGGATATTTTAAGATGGATTAGAAAGTGTTGGACACGTCAAAGAATTAAGGTGAGGTATTGGAGGCCTAGTGGACAAGGCAGACCAAGGAATGGCTTTATAAGAAGCGAATCGTAAAGTGTACCAGTGATGTTGATGGAGAAAAGGAATGAAATTATGAGATTATGTACTGATTATCGGGAGTTGGACAAAACAACGAATAAGAATAAGTGACCCCTATAAAGAATTGATTACTTACGAAACCTAATTCAAAAAGTGTATTATGTCTTGAGGATTAACTTAAGATCCGACCTGAGGACATATCAGAGATTACAATTAAAATGAGTTATGAGCATTGCAAGCTCTGGTGATATTATATGAAATAACAAGTGTATCAGTTGTCTATGAGGAATTAAGAAACATGGTGTATGAGGAATACTTGGATAAGCAAATTGTATTTATTGATAATATCCTCAACTATTCAAAGAATAAGAAAGTTTGTGTGGAATGCCCAAGGATTTTTCTCCAAAGATCAGAAGGAAAGCAACTATACGTTGAGTCTTCAAGAATGAAATTTTGACCAAGGTTAACAAAAGATTCTAAATTAATCCATTTACAACTACCTAAGCAAATCCGTATGGTAACAGATGCCTTATGTCGATAAAAAGGGATTAGATGTAATTAAGACCACCGAGGAGTTAATAAACGAATTGGAAAAAGTGGAATCTGAAGTTCAAATACCTAAAGGTGATAATACGTGAATATATGAGATTACTTTTCAGCCTTAACTGATGAAAAAGAGTAAAAGATGTTTAAATGTTTGGAAACCAAGTTGAAAACGAGCACCGCCTATCATCCTTAAGCGGAGAGTCAAAGTACGAAAGTGATTCAGGAAATGTAAGATATGTTGAGAGGTTGAGTTTTAAGGAAACACTGGAATGATCATTTATCAGCGATATCCGCTTTGGAATGCCACTTTACCAAGCTTCATGTGAACGCAAGTGTAGGTCCCCATTGTTATTAAGATAAAGTGGGAGAAAGCAAGTTGTCAAATTCTAAGTTAATCCAGCACACTAAGGGCGTAATGATATTGATTGAAGCAGCTCGGAGTAAACAAAGAGGGAAGGCGAAATTGTATCAAGAGAGAATATGGGTATAGAAGTAGGACCAGTAGTGTTAGTACAAGTTTCATCTTGAAAAAGACTGGAAAAGTCTAAGTAGAAGGGACATGTTAAGTCCTAAAAATTAGTCAGCCATCCGAGGTATTAATAAATATAGATAAAGTTGTTCATAAGTTAATGATTATCGTCACAACAGCGTGTTCAAAAAATATGTTTTGCCTATCAGCGTTAAAGTGATAAGTATCTGACTTGAATTAAGCAATTGAGTAAGAGCCAATGGGCTCTTGTCTAAGTTTGTTCTACATATAGTGATTGATCCAAATTCTTGATCGTTAAAGACGAGTTCTTGGAAATGAGAGTATATTTATAGTAAGTACGGTTTAAATCCTCGAGTAGAAGAGTCTACTTGGGAACTAGAGTCAGATATGCTTGACAAATATCCTCACTTGTTTGGTTAAATCAGATTCTGAGGACGGAATCTTTTTAAGGGAGGAAGGATATAACGACCCGTATATTTTTATTATTATATTTATTATTATATTTATTATTATTTTAATGTGTAATTATGGAATAAATAAGTAAATAAAATATTTGGGTTATTACTCTGTCACTATGTGTATGTGATTATTAGTGTATCGAATTGAGTTACGTGGTTAATTAATGAATGGTATGATGTTGTATCGTTGTTAAAGATGGTATTATTGCAGTTTTATTTCCATAAATACTTGGATTGTCTCTAAAATTGTTTTTATAATTTTATAATTTCAATAATTATTTTTAGGACTTTATAAAATTGAGAAATCAATATTTCGTTAATTACTTATTTTTAAATGATTTTCAGAGTGTGTTTAATGGTAAAATCCATATTTAATTATGGAAATCTTCAAAATTTATGAAGCTTATATTTTGTTAAGTTTGTATTATTCTGAGAATTTTAAAATTATTTTGGGAATTTTTGGGATTTATTTCACCCGCGCGTTGATTCGTTTATTTGTTAAAAACGGGTATAATTTGCGTTTCAGAAATTATTCTAAAATTACGAAATTCATGTTTTTATAAACTTCGGGATATTTGTAATATTTTAAAATTATTTTCGTAATTTTCTGAAATTGTTTTAGGTGCAACTCGGTTCGTTAATTGTGAAATACGAGTACGAGTTGCATTGCAAAAATACTTTAGAAAAATTATGAAAAATTTGTTTTTAATAACTTTGAATTAGTTGTGATATTTTAAAATTAATTTGGTAATTTTTCGATCATTTCTACTCGCATAGTATATCGATTAAATTCAAAAGGCGGCACAGTCAGGGGCACAACACGTATCAATTAGCTGTAATTATAAAATATATATATATATATATATATATATATATATATAAACGAATAAGGACTGATCATATTTATCAGTCTTATCCCCCTTTTATCTTTGTTCCCCTGTTGATTTCTTTCTCCCTCACAGAAGCCTCTCGAACTCTCTCCATTTTTCTCTTTCTCGATCATTCTCTCTACCTCTCTGTCTCTCTCTATTAATCTCTCCCTCCTTCTTTTCTCTTCTTCTGCCAGTGCCCCATTTTCCGGCTTCGGGTAAGCATCTTGGCCATTGTTTGAGTTCCGATTGGTAGCTTCTGTCTTACCCCTGTTGGTTTGTGCGTGTATATACATGTATGTATGTGTGCATATATGGTGGTTATGTTTCCTTTCTGGTTGCCGCCGCCCCTCACGATTTCCGGTGAGGATGGCGGCGCGTGGCTGCTATCTTGCCGCGGTTCTATTGTCTGATTTATGTTCCGACTGTATTGTCACGGTGATGCTGTTGTTTGGCTTGATTATCGTGGGATTAAAATTTTATTATTTTACATAAATAATTGACAAATTCCGTGAAACAAATTATTCGGTAATTGCGAAAATTAATTATTCGGGTACCCGCGAATCTTATCGCCGTCGGCGATGAGTCTCGACGAGCCAGTGGTGGACCGTGATGATCATACTCTATGTCCTAATTTAGTAAATAAAAATAAAATATGAATTTAATGTAAAGTGCGAATAATATCTAATAATGGTATTAAATTACTGTTTGGGAATTTACGGATGTTGGTTGTGGTAATTATGGATTGTGATTTGTTGTTATTGACGTCGAGTTGTTCGACGGGTAGGCTGATAAACAGAGGAGGTACTACCCGAATTTTTGAAAATTAAATTCAGAAATTCAGGACATACCCTGTAATTATCAGAACGTCGAACAAGTATAAATAAGTATATACATATATTTTGTACGAAACCTGATTGTCTGTTGTGATGAATGTGCTGTCAAAATCCAGTAACCCTAATTTCGTAAAAGGATGAGTATACGTATTTCTGAAAACAAACACCAAACCAATTTCTCGAGAACGTGAAACCTGACTGTGGGGTGTGTTATTGTATTGTACTAATGTATATAATTATGAGTCGGGTTTGAATATTATTGGGTAGAATTGGTGTCGAGGATATGTCAAGCATACCTAGACGTCTAACGCAGGTTATTTCGACCCTGTAGGTTATAATCGGAAACCTGAAAGTGGACAATGGACTAGAGATGACCTAGTAGTCAGTCGACGAGCTCAATAGAGTTTCAACAGAAAACCTGAGTGTCAAAGTCGAATCTAATATGGTCTAGTGGTTGGACGTTAGAGCCTGAGCGGCAGAGTCGGCTCAGAGTTGATCAGTAACAGTTGTAAAGCCCTGTAAGGCAAGTACTTCTGAACTTTTCTTCAAGATATATTGCCAATATTTTCAAACTATTTCTTAACATGTCGCTATTATTCAACATAACTCCTATTTTATAATGCAAGTGCTTTGAACTATGTAACCTTGAACCATGATTTTTCTTGATCTTGAGCCATAAGCCTTATTCTTTGTAAATCATCCTTTTTTGATCCTCAGACACCAAACCACACAGATATGATACTACTCCTAAAATATATAACTACCAAACACCAAACACTGGAAGAGAGTTGTTTGAGAACACAGAAACTTTTACACTCCGACCATTCTTTATAATATCAAAGAACTATACCTTGAAAAATCATTACTGGTCTACTACCTGATTCTTTTACAAACTGAAAACCATTTCGTCTACATACCCTAATATACCCTTGTGATACTCACGATTCACATTACGCTTTTATACCAATGTTTTATCGCTGTTGATTATGATCTTGCTTATTGAATTACATTGTTTATTACACTGAATTGTTTTAGAATTGGATAGTTTTCTTTATGTGGACCAGATTCGTGGTCAGACCAGATTCATGGTCGAATTAGGCCAATATGTGCCTTAGATCCAGTTCGTAGAGCAGAGCTGTGTGCATCGCTCGGGGTTAGTGCGTGACTGATCAGCAGCCTAACCTTGGTTTTTAAAACTTAAAATGAATATCCAATTCTAATGATTAGTTAAAAAGAAACTTGATTCCTCTGAATCATTTCATTTGATTATTACTTATCCTCAGTTATCCCTATTAAGACTTGCTGAGCTAGTTAGCTCACCCTTGCGATACTTTTATATAATATACAGTTGAAAAGAATATGGATGATAGTGAGGTTCCTCCGTCCAAAGTGTGGGCTAAGGTTCTAGTTGAGTTGGATCGAGCTAGCAGGAGCCTCATTCGGTAGAGAGATAGTAAGATTGTAAGAATAATTTTATTGTCAGTTGTAAGTTAAATTAGTTGGGATTTGGTACGTTGTAATAAAAGTTAAGGTTGTGGCTTGTTTTCATACTTTAACCTATTGCGATCCGTGGTTGTGTAAAATAGGGTCATTGCAAATAGTATCTTATAAACAGGTTCATATATTGTGTATGTGTTGTGGACCCCAAACTTCTGACCCGGGTTTGGAGGGCGCCACAATTAATCTCTCAAAGGAGGTGATATCTCCTAAGTATATGCTTTGCCCGGGAATGGGACCTTGGTTCTTTGGCCTGCGCGATGGCTTCATTATTATCACAGTAAAGATCAGCTGGATTTGTGATCGATGGAACCACACCAAGTCCCGTTATGAATTTCCGTATCCAAACAGCCTCTTTGGCTGCTTCACTGGCAGCAATATACTCAGCTTCCATTGTAGAATCAGCTACTGTCTCTTGCTTTGAACTCTTCTAGCTTACAGCACCTCCATTAAGGCAAAACCCAAAACCTGACTGAGATACTTAATCGTCTCTGTCAGTCTGAAAGCTGGCGTCAGTGTAATCCTTTACAACCAGCTTATAATCTCCTTCATACACCAAGAATGAATCTTTAGTCCTTTTCAAGTACTTAAGAATATTCTTGACTGCTGTCCAGTGACCCTCGCCAAGATTAGACTGGTATTTGCTCGTCATGCTCAAGGCATACAAAACATCAGGTCGAGTATATATCATCGCATACATTATAGATCTAATTGCCGAAGCATATGGAACTTTGCTCATACGGCCCTTATCATCTAATGATTTAGGGCAGTTGTCTTTTGAGATCAATATCCCATGAGACATTGGGACATATCCTCTTTTTGCCTCTTGCATCCTGAAATGATGCAATACTTTGTCAATGTATGTACTCTGACTTAGGCCGATTAATTTCCTTGATCTATCTCTATAGATTTTGATCCCTAATATATAGGTTGCATCACCTAAGTCCATCATCAAGAAACTATTTCCCAACCAAGTCTTAACAGCCTATAGAGAAGGTATGTCATTCCCTATTAGTAATATGTCATCTACATATAGTACTAGGAATGCCACGTGGCTCCCACTAACCTTCTTGTAAACACATAGTTCATCTTCATTTTGAATAAAGCTAAATTCTTTGATTGTTTCATCAAAATGACGATTCCATCTCCTTGAGGCTTGCTTCAATTTATAAATAGATCGAAGCAACTTACAGACCATCTTAGCAAACTTGGGATTGACAAAACCCTCAGGTTGTATCATGTATGCATCCTCTTCAAGGCTCCCATTTAAGAAAGCTGTAACACCCCAAATCCGGGGTCGGGGATCAGGGTTGTCACGAGTTCCATTTCCCTTAATAACACCCAATCTTAATAAACAATCAACTACTCCGTACTGTGACCCCACAATAAACACACACACCACAAGTTATAGTCTCAGAGATGAATATCCAAAGATAACACAAGTCGTCGTAATGCACAATTATAAACCATTACAATTATATATACATACTTTTCACAATCTTTGAAATCCTCTGCCATGTATAATATACACAGAGTTCCAGTTTATAACTGTATAAAAATATCGTTGCAAGGTGATCTCATATATCTAACCTTGTCTCAACATTTTTCTGAAAATCTTTGTCATGCATAAGATAATCATTTACTAGATATAAGTTGAAAAGATGAAGTTACAAGATACTCCAATATACTCATATCCTTTCCGAATACTACTTGAACTACCACCGTTCAAGGTATAAATAGTTCATCACATATATGAGGCTACAAGGCATAACTTGTATAGAATCAATCTTTGAAATATCATTCAAAAGAAATGAAGTTACGAGATACTTCATTTGATGGAAACATCATTTTGAAAACTCGACCCTGCCAACACTCAATAATCGCCCAGCCGTAGCCTTTCTATCGAAGTGCTCTGGGTAGTGTTGCAGAAATATTCAACTGGATGATGAACTCATTACGGGAGTTTGCCGCGCCAGGAAGACCACTTACGATGATCAGTCGTAGTAGTGCAACCCCACCATTTTCTACATGTAGAGGAGAACCTGTCGGATTTACTTGTCAACCGAACACTGGACTCCTAAGGAATGGACCATCTTAGCGGAACTTCCGGGCCATTTGGGCCAATAAATAAGGCTGGGCCGGCGCCACTCGACCACTTACGCCACTCCTAGTTCAGATGAAATCCATGACTCTGAAACGTAAAGCTCGTCCCCCCTTTCCCCAAGTAGAAACTTATTGATACAGCTCCACCAAGAAGTCGTATCTAGTTGGAAAGGAAAACTCACCGATATTTCCCAGGAGATGCCTGTTAATGGATTAACTTGTTCCAAGAATTTTACTTCCCGAGTGTTGGGTAAGTAATCAAAAATTCTTTTATCAAAAATAGCAACCTTGTTGCGAATATAAAACACACCACAGAGCCGGATCCCTCAGGTTTTGAGCGAGTATTTAAATCCCCTTCGAAAAGAGGATCTTAAATATAAAAATGAGTTTTGGGATCCGCCCTAACTTTTAAAATCATTTTGAAGACTCGAAAACATTTTTAAGAATGTTTGGAGTAATGCTGATTTAATAAAATAAATCAGTCCTGATATGTTGGAGAATATCTGGATATTATTATTTAAAATAATATTCCCATAAGGATGATCCTTATAAAAATAATCAAGGTAGGAGTTTTAGAACTCATACTTGAAATGAAAAATAAATAACCAAAGATATACTTATACGAAAGTATGATCTTTATTTGAATAATCGAAAATAAGTTTAATTATCGAAACATTATTCTTTAATAAAATAAAGAATATTATGCAATAAATAAGAGGAGTCATAAGTCCTCAAATGAATATTCAAAATAATATTCATAAAATAAAATAAACGGAGTCTTAAGTCCTCGAATGAATATTCAAAATAATATTCATTAAATAAAATAAACGGAGTCTTAAGTCCTCGAATGAATATTCAAAATAATATTCATTAAATAAAATAAAGCTATCGAATAAACCTTATTCGATTAATAGTTTTGAAAACTATAACTATATATATATATATATAAATATATATATATATTATACTCGGGAACATCGACTCCCGGTTTAGAAATATGTTCACCTTTGGGTCCTCTATACTAAGGGTATACGCAACTACTGTTTATCTCTAGCATAGGTACTATGCAACTTATAAGCAATTGAATCAACAATTAGATATCAAGATTACGAAACAGACATGCATATATACCATATCAGCATGCTCCAATATATCGCAAGATTTGCTAATAACATTCATGCACTTATCACAAGATAATGCATATACATATATACATCACAACAACAGTATAACGGGTAGAAAACTTGCCTGAGCGACTGGGGGTGGTAAAAGGCCTGGGACGAGCCTGGTAACCTATAAACAACATATAAGTTGTAATTAAACCAAAGTCGCTTAAGAATCTACACTTTAACCAACTAGACTCTAACGCTCACTTTTGCGCTTAACGATTCACTTAAGTCGCTCGAGTACCCTAGGCTCCACCATTTTTAATAAATTAACCATTAAGGGTTTTAAGGCGATTCTTTCGCGAGTACCCTACCAACTGCCTAATCCACTTTACATAATTGTTTCATACCCTGATTAGTCATTTAAGGTCCTTAACCAAGGTTTCAAAGTAAGGCGAGGGGTAATAGTTCGTTCGCGGAATGCCGTTACTTAAAACAGTCATTTTTCCTAGACCGTACATCAGATTCAAGCGAACCACATATAAAAACGAAGCTCGTAACATGAACTATCTAATCATGGCAATGGTAAAAACCTAACAATGAGTTCACGGGTCCTGATGTTAAGAACAAAAACAGTCTAAAGTAAATCGGGCATTACGACGGCTATGTTTACGCGATTACCAAAGTTTAAACTACTCCAATCAACCACAATTCAACCACAAATCAACCCATAACCACCAATACCACCAAACTTCATCCAAACCTTACTAACTCAGTCCATAACCTCATGATTTTTCCAACTTATTCAATCTCAAACAAGAGCTACTAACTATACTTAAGGTTCATCAACCAACAACCAAGATTTATAACCCAAAATCATTATAATTCTAACCAAACTCTAAACATACAAGAATCATGCTCTCATGAACTATAACAAACAAAACCAAACCTAATACTCAAAGTAAAGTTAGGGTTTGGAGGGGTTATACCTTCCTTGAAGAGTGGAGAATCACTTAGGAAGCCTTAAATAACCACTAACTATCTCTACTAAGCTTGGATCTTGAAGAAAACATAAGAAAACACAAAGTTAGTTTCTTGAAAACACTATTCACCAAGAATTTTGATGAATTGATTAGCTATGTTAAACATGGAATCTTGAGCTTAAACTTATGGCTCATATAATTTATGAATTATGGAAGCTAAAGAAACAAACCTTTTGATTTTTGAAGGTGTGTAGCTTGAGTTTTGAAAATTTTCCTTTGTTTTTCATGGAAAAGCCGAGAGCAAGAATGAGGGGGGAGAAGAAATGCTTCTTGTTTGGTTGCTTTCCCTTTTTGTTTTGTTAATTACCTTTTATCATGGTAAAAAATGAATGGCTTAAAATCAACCAACAACACACTTCTTTTTGTCATGCTTAGGTCATCATTCTTATGTCATCTTCCCATGCTTGTCCTCTTCTTATTGGTTTGATGACATCATCATCACTAACCTCTTTGATTAACTCCTAATTACTTGCCTAATGACCGCTGATCTATTATACGGTTTGCTTAACTTTCATTCTCGTTTATCGTTTGAGGGATCATACTCGGGATCTTATTACTTAGGTTCCCTTAACCTTTCTCAATACAGTATATTCCTTTTATTATCTCCTCTTATAATCCTTGAATTAAAATCCTTTTAATCCTGTTACCTTATACTCAATTCTTTCTGTATCTGGTGGATTTTCGGAAAAAAATCAAAGTGTTCGAATTTGGATTCTGGCGATCTTTACATATACTTATATACCATATAGAGTGCTAATAAGATCTCAGAATATCAATAGAAGAACCCCTACATAGGTGGCATGAAAAGTTTTCTTATTCAGCATAATCAACAAAAACACTATTCATAATGGTTTCAAAAATTCCAAAAAATTGGGGTTATTACAGTCTCCCCTCCTTAAAAGGATTCCGTCCCGGAATCAAATAGAAAATGAATAGGGATTCTCTCTTAGCATTGCACTTTCTAAGTCTCAATTAAATTTTCCCACATTATGGTTCTACCACCAAACTCTGCCTAGTTTGATAACCCTTATCCTAAGCACTTGTTCCTTTTCGATCTATAACCCTTTCTGGTTGCTCCATATAGGTTACGTCTGGTTGCATGCCTATGCACTCATATGCCCCTATTTGTCTGGCATCCGAATTATACTTCCTTAACATTGATACGTGGAACACGTTATGAACTTGCTACATGTTCGGGGGTAGGGATAGCTCATATGCTAACTTCCCAATACTTCTTAATATATCCAAGGGTCCAACAATTCGTGGGCTTAGATTTCCTTTCTTTCCGAACCACATCCATCCTTTCCAAAGGAATACCTATAACAATACTAGGTCCCCTACTTCCTACTCTTTGTCATTTCGTGTTAAATCAACATACTTCGTGTGCCCATCTTGGGCTACTACCAGCCGTCCTCTGATTAGATCTATTATATCCTTGATCCTTTGGACTACTGCGGGTCCGAGCATCTTGCGCTAGAGCAACTTCATCCTAATATAAGGGAGATCGACATTGTCTTCCCTCAAGGATCTCATAAGGAGATATCTCGATACGTGACATACGATCTATTGTCGTGAGAAAACTCAATCCGCGTTAAGTGATCATTCCAAATTCTTTCAAGTCTATTGCACAGAATTTCATCATAGCCTCTAGCACTATAGCTTTTGCTTCTCAATACCCATTCTTTTCCAGTTTGTAATCATTACTATCTTCTGTACAGGATACTATTTTAGATATACCTTTACTCGCTAGAGTTTTATAACCTCTTAATAATCGCGTCAACCTTATTATCACGGACAGTTAGAATCGGAATACCACCTTACTTGGTACTACTTCATCTCTAGCTGCCTCCATCTCCGAAAGCTTGGTCCTTCGTATAGAAGTAAAAGAATTTATTGAGAGATCACTATGATCATGAACACTTGTTCTATTGTATAGTTAGTACAGAAGGTGGTCAGCCTTTAGTACTTGACAAGCAATTAAACAACATGTGGTATCCTACTAGGCTTCTATCACACAGATAGATAGTCATTCGGCAATAGCTCCCCTTCTGGAAGGGTTGTTCTTCTCAGCTTATATGAAATGAAAAGGAGAGAAAATAACGAATTGAAGAGAATTGTATATATGTAAAAATATACTGCCACAAAATATCTGGCTTGGAATCTACCTCTGAACTATAGAGGTTTGTCATAGGAGAACAAAACATATATGTATATATATTAACATCAAGTATTAAAGCATCGCATTTCATATGCCTAAATATTTATGTTATTCCGTCCATCATTCTATGGACCCATGCTCTTGCTCGAGCTCATAAACACTCACCATTGAAACTCCCTTGACAATGAAAATCGAATCTGGGATTTCATTCTAGACATCATCGTTACTAGAATTATATGCTTGCACCGCAACCTTCCTCGTATAGTAATACGACTCTCTATTGATAAGAAGGAATGAGTATTCAATAGGTAGATAATCTACTTAATTAGTCTATCAATGATAACTTATACACCACCACGACCCGATTTGTGGTACTCAATCTCAACATCCATTCCAATACAACTCTCACGGTTGTAAGTAATCGGCTCATTACTCATAGAATCATTCCTGCATTACTATGGTCCACCGTTGACCTACTGTAGTCGTTCATTTTCCATGAAGTCTTAATAGCTAACTATACGGAGTCCATGCCTGCCGTATCAGATTCTTCTGAGGAGGTAACATAATTACCATTCATGATTCATGAAGAACACTCTAGATCCTGATGTACATACATGACATGAAGCAGATAAAATTGCAGAAGAGTTTCAATCAAAGCAACGATAGCAGGTTAATACCATTCTTAATCATATGCCTTCGATAGAAGACTTAACTCAAAGATTCGTTTAGTCCTTTCATAACATGCTCCTGGCTTATGTCAAGATAGGACCTTCTAAGATAGAAAGCCCGCTCATGGCGATTACATGAATTAAATATTTACCAAACTACTATTATGGTTGAGTATCGCACAATCATCAGAAGGAATGTCAATCTTTCACACCATAATATAACCTTCACGACTTTAACCATCATCAATGTATTCCTCTGGCACGAGCGCCTATAATTGCCCTCTTACACTTAAAGTGTCGGCCACCTCTTTGGCCTTTCCTGATAGTAAAATTTCCTTACAATCAATATCATTTTAACCACCTCCAAATAAATTTTCTACCTCATTTCAATCACTGCTTATGTGAAAATGCTTTTCTTAAGTCCTGGTGAGAAATAAAAAATTCACCATTTTTTTCCATAAGTCATTGCCTTAGTCTTTAGATGTGAACATTGTCACGACTGACTCTTGATCATACTTAGGACGTCTCTTATCTTGGGTCCTTCTTGTTTTCACCAATCCTGACTCTCATTTGGTCGATCTATACTTTCTTATGGTTCAACACGTGCCCCACCTAGCATTATTATAATTATGTCATATTTCCTTTATTAAAATTTCTATTTTTGAGAACTTTGATTATTACCTTTCTCCTTGTAAAACCTCTAAGGTTATCCTTAAATCCTTCATCATTTACTCCCTAGGTACATGGCATATCAAGATACCATTTACTAATAATAGAACCATTGTCTATATAGTTTTGAAAACTTTCTCCACTGATCTTTAAAGGTTGTTGTTACCTTGATCCTTTCCAATTCATACTGTCAAAACTCATGTTGTCCCTATTAAGGGCGAAATGCCAACCTTTATGCATTCCCCTAGGATTCATTTCAAGTTATCGAGGTTCTATCCTTAATTCCACCTTTAAAAAGGTACATGCATCCTTCCATGGATAAATAAAGTCATATATCCCTGATAAGGGTATCTTATTCAATCATTTCCACCTTGATAGTCTATACCAAATTTCACAATAGCATCCTTATTCAAGTTGAGGTCAATCCATATGGCCTCCAAAAGATAAAAAATGGTTATCCACTTTTCTTTCCTAATTTGGTAATGATCACATGGATGTTCTGGAAGATATTGGTCGCGTTCAACATGAACTTCTTCTTAATAAATCCTTATTTACTTTTGTTCTTTATCTCAACAGTCATCTCAATATTGGGATATCTTTTGTACTTGGTGTCTCCCTTTCGGGTATCAAGTCACAGGTGTTACATAAACTTTCCATTTTTGAAGGTTACTTCCTTCATCCAATTTCCTAATTTCTTACTTTCTTGTCTCTTCCGTCTATCCGCGTCTCATTATTTATCCTTCGAACTATCTCAAGGTTTCCTCGAATCCTCCCAACTTAAAGGGGGTACAATATATATATCTCTTATGCCTTCAACCATCAACTTTAACTCATGATGAATCATTCTCATCCTGACGATCATATACTTTTCTATTTCTATTGCTACGAGTCTTTAGGGTTTCCTCATACCCAACTCCCTTATCATTCCTCAAACTCTATTGCCTTTATATTTCTTTCCACTTCAGTTTCTTTTTATTTACCTCTCTCTTACAATCATTTCATGAACCCACTAATCATTGACTTCAAAGATCACGTTGTTCTGGGATTCTTATCATCAGAACGAATCTTGACAACTTTTACAATCTTAGATTCATAATTTATCATACTCGTCTGCCTTTGTTTCGGCTCTAAAGCTTTTACACTATCTCCATAACCTTGGGAATTACTTTCCCGAAAACAATTGTCTGAACTTTAATCAGTTTATTATAACCTCTGGCTCCGTGCCTTTCTTGGCCTTTCACCAACGGGTGGCCTCTCTCTTAGGAAGGTAAGTGACAAAAATAGTCTTTTGCGCTTCGTCAATCATTTAGAATCTCAAATGATTCCTATATTTCCTTTAGCCAAGCTCTTGCCTCAACTGGGTCAACCTGTTCCTTGGAACTCTGAGAGCTTAGCTACTTAAAGGTCATGAAAGGATTTCCTACCGCATTGTTTCCTCAAGGTGGTGGTTGGGAATAAGAGTATAAGTTCTGTTTAGACATGTCCATGAATTTCTGTATAGGAGTACCATCTCAGGTTTCCTTATCTTGCTCGACTTCTGTTTTCTCAGTATGAAATGTTTCATCCTTCTCCCATAATCAGGATTATCTTATACGTTAAAATCCTTGTTTTTTATTTCATTATGTTATGGTTCCTTCTATCTTGATGGCGACCTCCCTGACTATCACATTCAGGGTTTGCCCTAAATCTTATTCCTCGAACTATGACTTTCATCTAAGATCCCGTCCTTAAGCTCTTGAACGTTTGGAACCAAAATTCTGTAGGAACACCTCATTATTCCATTATCATCTTTCTCGGTATTAATCTCTTCTCTATTTTTTGGGTCCCTGCCTTCATTCATCACTTTTTCTTGGCACAATATGATCTTCTCCAATAATTCGGGCTGTATTGCAATCTCAAACAGCTTTTCAGTATCGGCTTCGGTTACCTTCACTTCTATTTCCATTTTCTCAAAATCTCTTATCAACTCTCCCAAAGACAGTTTCATCTTGAGTCTCTCTTTTATACTAAGGGCATTAGCCACCATTTTGGCTTTCCCTGGATGATAAAGAATCTCATAATCGTTATCCTCGATTAGCTCTATCCACCTCCTCTGGCGCATGTTGAGCTCTTTCTGCGTAAAAATGCACTAGAGCACTTATGGCTTGTGTAAATCTCGCACTTCTCTCCATACAAGTAGTGCCTCCAATCTTTAGGGCAAAACTATTGCCCCGAGCCCAAGCTCATGGGTGGGGACATCGAATTTTATATTCCCTTAATTGTCTTGACGCGTACGCGATTACCTTGCTGTGCTGTATAAGAAGCACCCCAATTCTTTATGTGAAGCGTCATTACACATCACAAAATCTCCTTTTCCATCCGGCAACGCCAACATGGTAGCCGTCACCAACCTTTGCTTTAGTTCTTAAAAGTTGTTCTCGCATTTCTCTGTCCATTCGAACTTCTAAGTCTTATGAGTAAGTCGTGTTAAAGGGGCTACTATCTTTACAAACTTGAACGAACCTCCGGTAGTGACCAGCCAATCCTACCTCTGGTAGTCGCCCTGACCATGGTCATCAATTCCTCAGTGGTCCTTTATTCATTCTTGTCAGGATCCTCCATGGAATCCTTCTCAGCAATAATCCCTTCTAGAACAACATCTTTAACCGCTACATCCTCAATTTGAACATCATCCGGTCCCGTGTTAGGACGCTCTATCGAATCCACAATCTGATCTTCAATAATTAATAAAACATCATCGTGTTGTTGCTCCTCAACCTCAGGGTTCGAAGTCCCGCTACCATATACGATAATGAACTACGCTTTTATCACGATATTTATAAGGGTTCCCATAAGGGTTCTAACTGTCAGTACTACGTTAGGTAGTCCGACTATGAACTTGGCAAGAGTTCTTATTTATCTTAGTGAAATTATTTTAACGTCACTTCATCTCTGAGGTTTATAACGCTTAGCTCTGATACCATTTCTGTAACACCCCCAAATTCGGGGTCGGGGATCAGGGTTGTCACGAGTTCCATTTCCCTTAATAACACCCAATCTTAATAAACAATCAACTACTCCGTACTGTGACCCCACAATAAACACACACACCACAAGTTATAGTCTCAAAGATGAATATCCAAAAATAACACGAGTCATTTTATTCCATAATTATATGCCATTACACCTTAAAAGGCTTTCTGAATAAATTTACATTTCTTTGCCATTATTACAATTCATAAAGATACATAAGTCCGGTACATCAAAAGTTGAAAGCCTAGCCTATTGGTAGTTCCTACCTCAGCTACAGCGACATCAACGCCTATAGGAAACTGCGGAACGTTTCCTATCCACTCGCGAATTGGGAGCTTGGTCCTGTTCATCTTGTCTATCTGATGTTGTGTGATGAAAGAAGAAAGCAAGGGTGAACAACAAGCCCACCAAAATAATATCTATAATGATTTACAACATGTGAGCATCCTCATAGTACTCATGAAATTCTTGGTCAAAAAGAAATGAACCAAGTTTGTTATCTTAACGCGACCAAGTCGCAAAATATTCAGTATATATATATATATATACTTTTCACAATCTTTGAAATCCTCTGCCATGTATAATATACACAGAGTTCCAGTTTATAACTGTATAAAAATATCGTTGCAAGGTGATCTCATATATCTAACCTTGTCTCAACGTTTTTCTGAAAATCTTTGTCATGCATAAGATAATCATTTACTAGATATAAGTTGAAAAGATGAAGTTACAAGATACTCCAATATATTATATCCTTTCCGAATACTACTTGAACTACCACCGTTCAAGGTATAAATAGTTCATCACATATATGAAGCTACAAGGCATAACTTGTATAGAATCAATCTTTGAAATATCATTCAAAAGAAATGAAGTTACGAGATACTTCATTTGATGGAAACATCATTTTGAAAACTCGACCCTGCCAACACTCAATAATCGCCCAGCCGTAGGCTTTCTATCGAAGTGCTCTGGGTAGTGTTGCAGAAATATGCAACTGGATGATGAACTCATTACGGGAGTTTACCGCGCCAGGAAGACCACTTACGATGATCAGTCGTAGTAGTGCAACCCCACCATTTTCTACATGTAGAGGAGAACCTGTCGGATTTACTTGTCAACCGAACACTTACGCCACTCCTAGTTCAGATGAAATCCATGACTCTGAAACGTAAAGCTCGTCCCCCCTTTCCCCAAGTAGAAACTTGTTGATACGGCTCCACCAAGAAGTCGTATCTAGTTGGAAAGGAAAACTCACCGATATTTCCCAGGAGATGCCTGTTAATGGATTAACTTGTTCCAAGAATTTTACTTCTCGAGTGTTGGGTGAGTAATCAAAAATTCTTTTATCAAAATAGCAACCTTGTTGCGAATATAAAACACACCACAGAGCCGGATCCCTCAGGTTTTGAGCGAGTATTTAAATCCCCTTCGAAAAGAGGATCTTAAATATAAAAATGAGTTTGGGGATCCGCCCTAGCTTTTAAAATCATTTTGAAGACTCGAAAACATTTTTAAGAATGTTTGGAGTAATGCTGATTTAATAAAATAAATCTATCCTGATATGTTGGAGAATATCTGGATATTATTATTTAAAATAATATTCCCATAAGGATGATCCTTATAAAAATAATCGAGGTAGGAGTTTTAAAACCCATACTTGAAATGAAAAATAAATAACCAAAGATATACTTATACGAAAGTATGATCTTTATTTGAATAATCGAAAATAAGTTTAATTATCGAAACATTATTCTTTAATAAAATAAAGAATATTATGCAATAAATAAGCGGAGTCATAAGTCCTCAAATGAATATTCAAAATAATATTTATTAAATAAAATAAACGGAGTCTTAAGTCCTCGAATGAATATTCAAAATAATATTCGTTAAATAAAATAAACGGAGTCTTAAGTCCTCGAATGAATATTCAAAATAATATTCATTAAATAAAATAAAGCTATCGAATAAACCTTATTCGATTAATAGTTTTGAAAACTATAACTATATATATAGAACTCAACCCTAAATATATATATATATTATACTCGGGAACCTCGACTCCCGGTTTAGAAATATGTTCACCTTTGGGTCCCCTATACTAAGGGTATCCGCAACTACTGCTTATCTCTAGCATAGGTATTATGCAACTTATAAGCAATTGAATCAACAATTAGATATCAAGATTACGAAACAGACATGCATATATACAATATCAGCATGCTCCAATATATCGCAAGATTTGCTAATAACATTCATGCACTTATCACAAGATAATGCATATACATATATACATCACAACAACGGTATAACGGGTAGAAAACTTGCCTGAGCGACTGGGGGTGGTAAAAGGCCTGGGACGAGCCTGGTAACCTATAAACAACATATAAGTTGGAATTAAACCAAAGTCGCTTAAGAATCTACACTTTAACCTACTAGACTCTAACGCTCACTTTTGCGCTTAATGATTCACTTAAGTCGCTCGAGTACCCTCGGCTCCACCATTTTTAATAAATTAACCATTAAGGGTTTTAAGGCGATTCTTTCGCAAATACACTACCAACTGCCTAATCCACTTTTCATAATTTTTTCATATCCCGATTAGTCATTTAAGGTCCTTAACCAAGGTTTCAAAGTAAGGCGAGGGGTAATGGTTCGTTGGCGAAACGCCGTTACTTAAAACAGTCGTTTCTCCTAAACCGTACATCAGATTCAAGCGAACCACATATAAAAACGAAGCTCGTAACATGAGCTATCTAATCATGGCAATGGTTAAAACATAACAGTGAGTTAACGGGTCCTGATGTTAAGAACAAAAACAGTCTAAAGTAAATCGGGCATTACGACGGCTATGTTTACGCGATTACCAAAGTTTAAACTACTCCAATCAACCACAATTCAACCACAAATCAACCCATAACCACCAATACCACCGAACTTCATCCAAACCTTACTAACTCAGTCCATAACCTCATGATTTTTCCAACTTATTCAATCTCAAACAAGAGCTACTAACTATACTTAAGGTTCATCAACCAACAACCAAGATTTATAACCCAAAATCATTATAATTCCAACCAAACTCTAAACATACAAGAATCATGCTCTCATGAACTATAACAAACAAAACCAAACCTAATACTCAAAGTAAAGTTAGGGTTTGGAGGGGTTATACCTTCCTTGGAGAGTGGAGAATCACTTAGGAAGCCTTAAATAACCACTAACTATCTCTACTAAGCTTGGATCTTGAAGAAAATATAAGAAAACACAAAGTTAGTTTCTTGAAAACACTATTCACTAAGAACTTTGATGAATTGATTAGCTATGTTAAAAATGGAATCTTGAGCTTAAACTTATGGCTCATATAAGTTATGAATTATGGAAGCTAAAGAAACAAACCTCTTGATTTTTGAAGGTGTGTAGCTTGAGTTTTGAAAATTCTCCTTTGCTTTTCATGGAAAAGCCGAGAGCAAGAATGAGGGGGGAGAAGAAATGCTTCTTGTTTGGTTGCTTTCCCTTTTTGTTTTGTTAATTACCTTTTACCATGGTAAAAAATGAATGGCTTAAAATCAACCAACAACACACTTCTTTTTGTCATGCTTAGGTCATCATTCTTATTTCATATTCCCATGCTTGTCCTCTTCTTATTGGTTTGATGACATCATCACTAACCTCTTTGATTAACTCCTAATTACTTGCCTAATAACCGCTAATTTGTTATACGGTTCGCTTAACTTTCGTTCTCGTTTATCGTTTGAGGGATCATACTCGGGATCTTATTACTTAGGTTCCCTTAACCTTTCTCAATACATTATATTCCTTTTATTATCTCCTCTTATAATCCTTGAATTAAAATCCTTTTAATCCTGTTACCTTATACTCAATTCTTTCTGTATCTGGTGGATTTTCGGGAAAAAATCAAAGTGTTCGAATTTGGATTCTGACGATCTTTACATACACTTATATACCATATAGAGTGCTAATAAGATCTCAGAATATCAATAGAAGAACCCCTACATAGTGTGGCATGAAAAGTTTTCTTATTCAGCATAATCAGCAAAAACACTATTAATAAGGGTTTCAAAAATTCCAAAAATTGGGGTTATTACAAAAGCGGTTTTGACATCCATTTGCCAAATCTCATAGTCGTAGTAAGCAGCTATTGCTAGCAAAATCCTGATGGACTTGACCATAGCAACTATTGAAAAGGTCTCATCATAGTCTACACCATGAACTTGTTTGAAACCTTTTGACACCAGTCATACTTTATGGGTCGGTACTTTACCATCCATGTCAGTTTTCTTCTTGAAAACCCACTTGCACCCTATAGGTTTTACCCCTTCAGGTGGATCAACTAAAGTCTATACTTTATTTTGATACATGGATTCCATTTCGGATTTCATGGCCTCTAGCCATCTCTTGGAGTCTGGACTGTTCATAGCATCTTGGTAGGTAAGAGGCTCATCATTATCTATGAGCATTACATCATCATCTTGAGTCAAGAGAAATCCATAATATCTCTCTGGCTCATGACGAGCCCTAGTAGTTCTATGAACAACCTGTGTATCCGGAGCAGGAATATCTTGATGTACTTCCTGCCCATTTTCCAACTCTAGTTCAATATTATTTTGTACAACTCGATCTTCATCGAGATCTATAGTCCTCCCACTAATTTTCTTTGAAAGAAACTCTCTTTCAAGAAATACAGCGGTTCGAGCAACCAACACTTTGTTCTCGGTAGGATTATAGAAACTATACCCTTTAGTTTCTTCAGGATATCCCACAAAATAACATTTATCTGATTTTGGTCCCAGCTTATCAGACACCAAGCATTTCACAAACGCTTCACATCCCCATACTTTCATAAAAGACATGTTGTGACGTTTCTCAGTCCATATCTCATATGGAGTCTTTTGAACCGATTTAGTTGGAACTCGGTTTAGTGTATATACAGCCGTTTAGTTGGATCTCATCCATCTTGCAATTCTCGAATTCAGTGTTATTATCACTCCTGGGTATTTGCACTTTTGCACTTGGAACCATTCTCAATTAATCTTAGATGATCCAAAAGAACATTTGGAGATTCATATTTCCTGTGCAAGAAAAATACCCATGTAAATCTGGTATACTCATCAACAACAACTAAGGTGTAACTTTTCTTATTAATTGACATGACATTAATAGGGCCAAAGATATCCAGATGTAACATTTGATATGGCTTATTGATGGATGATTCTGACTTGTTCTTAAAAGAGGTTCTTCTTTTCTTGGCTTGTTGACATGCATCACACAAACCATCAAGAGAGTAGTACATATTTGGTAGACCTCTAAACAAATCTTTCTTCACCAATTCATTAAGATTGCTGAAATTGAGATGAGAGAGCTTTATGTGCCAGTTCCAACTTTCATCTACTGATGCTTTTCTTATCAAGCAAGTCTCAGGTCTATCAGTATTTGCATGAGGTTTGGCTTTATAGATGTTTCCATGTCCGTATCCTTTGAAACTAACTTTCTTTGTAATTTTATGAACTAATTTATAGTGAGTGTCATAAAAAACAACATAATATCCTCTGTCAGTAATTTTACTGATGCTCAACATATTGCTAGAGACGATTGTTATGAAGTAACTGCCAGTTACTTCATATATTCTCTTTTCTAGTTGACTTTTAGAGAGAAGGCCTATGTTTTTACCTTTCTTTTTCTTAGCTCTAAATTCAACTTTCTTTTTATCAGGAACTCTAGAGGTAGATCCTACTTCATATACTGACTTGACTTCATTCTCATCAGTACTGACAAAATTAACTGGTGTGGTGTTGGTAATCTTTGTATTAATATTTTTGTCAGTGTATTTATTATAACCTAATCACTCTTTCCAGTTATTATCATTTATAAAGTTGTGAATCTTTCTTCCTGAAGTCATCCAGGTCTCAAACACTTCTCTTTCTTTCTTCTAGAACTTCCTCTAGCATAGTATATTTAATGTGCATCTGAGTTTCATTATGTATAGCCTTTTTACATGCCTTTTCATTTTCATGCATACATACAAACTCAGCTTCCACATGATCATTTCTCCTTTTAAGTTCTTTATTCTCATCAATTAAACTATCAGTTTCAATTGACTTATTCTTAAAGCTAGCATGCAGAGAATACAAGAATTTCTTTAATTCAGACAAGTTATCAGTATCTGTAGGAAAAATAGTCATTTGTATGTTTTCAATGGAAGACACATCCTCTCCATGAGTTACCATTGGTGCATAGCATTCATCATCACTGTCAGGTCTTGATGTGTCTATCCAATCTTTGTTTTAGCTTGAGGTGAACAGTGTTTTTCCAGTTGACTTAGGATATTCTGTAGCCAAATGTCCCCTTTCATTGTAGTTGTAGCAAATCACCTTAGTCTTGTGAGACTTTCTTCCTTTTGAATACAGACCTTCATTCTTTCTGAACTTTCCCTTGCCATCACCAAAGTACTTCTTGTTAAAACAACCTTTTCTCTGTGGCTTTCTAAATCTCATCCTCCTGAAACCTTTCACCAACATGACATCCATTTGAACTACTTGAGGATCATCCAGTTTAATCTCAGAATCCTCATCAGTATCTGTGTCAGGATCTGATGACTTATCAGTATCTGATTCCTCAACTATGTTCCTTCTTCTTGAACTCTCACTAGCCCTTTTCTTTCCTTTGTGAGCTTCAAAATTGAGAGCAACGACCTTCATTTTCTGACCTTTCTTGTTCTTCCTTTGTTGAATCTCCAAATTATGGGTTTTCATCATCCCATAAATTTCATCCAATGACAGTATATCAAGATCATATTGATTCCTGATAGTAGATGCTTGAGTATCCCATTCTTCAGGTTGAGCTATTAGAAACTTAATGTTTGAGTCATCCCTGTCATACTATTTTCCAAACAATGGTAGATCATTTAACAATGGCAGGAATATGTCATAGATATCAATAATAGTCTCATCAGGTTTAGCATCAAACTATTCATACTCCTGAACAAGAACATCCCTTCTAATCTTTTTGGTTTTTAATATTCCTTGGAACTGAGTTTCCAAATCATCTCATATATCTTTGGCAGTCTTTCAAGCAGTCACTCTGTTTGACATTACATTGTCCAAACTGTTGTGAAGAGTATTCCTGACCTTAGCATACTTGAGCATTGCAGCTTTCTCAGATTCCGACCATTCAGAATTTTCTTTCCTGATGTAGTGCTCAGGAATTGTTGGTGTCATAGACACAACCTTTTGATGATAAGGAGGTCCACTGTGGATTATATCAATATAAGCATCATCAATGGCTTCAAGAAACATTAACATCTTGACTTTCCATGTAGAGTAATCAGCCTTTTTTTAGATTGGAATTTTTATGCTTTCATACTTACTTTTGGACATCTTGATATTTTCTAATTATCAGTTAATTAGCCTGCTCTGATACCACTTGTTACACAGTACATAATAATTGTTTAAGGGGGTTGGATATAATTATTCAAACTAATCGATTATCAAGAAGTAAAGTATGAACAAATAGGTCAAATAACATTTTATTAAATCTCTTATAAACAGTTACAGAACTCTCTCAAGAAAAATAGTATTCTTAAGAGCTGCTAGGTTACAAATTGATACTCGAGTGATACACCAAATATGGTAACCTATTCTGCGTTTATATAATACACAACTACTAAATCAATCTCTATCAATTACAAGATATGTTACAATATGATTTATCTAATTTCTATACATATCTAATTAACAGCTGTGATCCTATAAGCCAGGAACCGACAATATGAAACTCCTCAAATGTTGGGACTATATCAATCAATAGATTCTGACTTATCCTTTAGTATAGTCATATTCTGACAGACTGCATCCTGATGCATGCAGATCCTAGCGCTTTGACAAATCCTGACTTACTTATGTAGATCTTGATCTTGATCTCATCCCGATTTCTAACTTAGACATTTTCCAACACTTTCACCTTGTGAGGATTTGAGCTTAATTTATTATTGGTACATTTTATATCAATCCATTTCATTTGTTGTGTGATGTTCATCATTAGGCATGTTATTCTAGAACTTATTTTAAACCATTTTGAGACTATATGATATGTAAATGCATGAATATGATAAAGGCACTAGGATTAACCTTACTAGACCTAAACATTATCCATGAAAAAAATCCTTAGTCAACCCTACTTGAGCTTATATCTATTTCTTTCATATATCACCAATCAAAATTTTTGAGTTTACTTGTTCTTTCTTATCTTGATTACTGGTAAATTATATTGATTCAACTTCAGAGTTGGTGAATATTTAGAATGGGGATTTATTTTGTTAAAGTGTTACAATTTGATGGGAATCAACATCATATAACTACTTGATCTTAGAAAAAAAAAGAAAAAAAATCAAAGTATCAAGTCCTCCTTTGAGATCAATGGGTTGCAAGTGCAATGTCATATGAAAATGACGATCCATGTACATGTATTGGTATTAAGCGCAATTCTTGATGACTTTTCACTACCCATGGCTAGTGGAGAATGAATTGACTTCAAAAAAAAAGAAAAAAAAGAAGATCGAGTAGAATTTGTGTTCATTGATTGTTAAAATGTGAGGGGAAGTACATGGTAATATGTACTTAGGTCTTAATGCTTTTGAAAGCTTAATCAACTTTTACATGATTTACTTTTCATGTTGGGTGCTTATATTGAAAGTGAATACTATGCTCTATTGGTTTATCAAGTTTAGCCATTTATTAGCCAATTTCTTTGATTCTTTAACCTTTACCTAAGCCTTGTTACAACCTTTAACAAAGACCTTTTAATTCATGTATGCATATATACGAAGTAGTGGAGATTTGGTGAACAACCAAGCATATGGTAACACGTGTAAATTGATTGAACTTGAGTGAAACACTTACAACAATACACTTGTGTGAGTTGAGAGCCATGTGAGATTTCTATCCATAGTGTGCTTACTTTTTGAACGCTTCTTTGAAGTTTATTTCATGATATTTTTTTCTACCAATATATTATGTGTATATTTAGATTATTATATATTAATGATGCCTAAAGTGGGAGTACTTGTACTTTCAGATAGTTTCGGGTTGTTGTGTGATTAAGATTTACAATGTGTGGAGTACTATGATACGTTTAATGCTTGAGAGGCTTGGTGATTGAAAATATTTGGTTTTGTTGGTATATCTTCTATAAACCCTCACGAGACACAACTCGTCCTACTAGGCTGCCTAGGGGTTTAACGGCTTGTTGTATGTGCCCAATGCATCGTGACATCTACGAAAGTGGAGTTAGTTAGTATTAGTTTTTATTACATTATTTGCATGAGGACGTGCAAAGTGATAGGTGTGGGCATGTTTGATAAAGTATATATTTATATATATATTACATGAATTTATTCCTCATATTTTTTATATTTTACAATGAATTAGATTTTTATTTAATAGGTTTTAATGTTTTATTGTTGAAAGCAAGAAAATCCTAAACTTGGATGAATTGGAAAATAAAAGTTGAATTTAGAGATTTATTTTAAAGAAATTCAGATTTGTTGGACAACACGCACACACTTTATTGTTTGGGTCATATCTTGAGTTTTAGAAGTCAGAATTGGACGATTTAACAACCCACGCAAAGATAACGGGTTTATCTTCAATTATAAGGTGGCCCAAGTATCAAATTACAACTGGAGTGGCTTAAAATTACTGAATAAAAGTCAACTACGAATTTTCTTTGGAAAACCAGAATCAGTTTAGGAATCTGTTTAGAAAATGTACTTTTATACTTTTATCATAAACAAGCAGGGATATATTATGAGATATATATATATACAGACATAAAAAGACATATATAGAGGGACAGAGATTAAAAATTCTCTTTCTGAAAAATATTTAGGTTTTTCTATTCTTTATGTCTTATTACCATATTATGTGTTCTGTTAATCTAGTTATGAGCGGGTAGATTTTTAATAAGAGGTTAAGTTGAACCTAGTTATAATTAATGTATGATTTTTCCAATCCCTCAGTTTGGTTATATTTCATGCTCTTGCTTAATGAGTTGTGCATAATTAACAATTACATGTCAGACGTGATTATGTGTTTTGTTTGAACCAATATCTATTTATCAACGAAAGTTGGATTTAGGTGGTTGTGATTTATACAATAAGGACATGAAGTTCTCCATGAAAATTGGTAGACTGGATTTTTAGAAACTTATGATGATGTGTTTAATGTCTCTGAAATGCATGATACCGTAAAAATAGGCTTGATTGTATTTTAGAGAAGCCATTAATACTCGAGAGAGGTTCTTGGTATTTTATAGGGTGCATCTTTCCTCTTGAGTAGTATATGATTGATTGGGGCGGGAAATCATAATTGCATTGATTCATACTAGTGGAGATACTTAACTATGGATGTCTTTAGTTATTTGATTAATACAACATATTTGTTTTTGTATAATTTTAGTTAAACAATCTCTCAGTTTTTATTGTGTTACTTGCTTAGTGAAATCGAGTCAAGAATTACTAGTGATTGGTACCTTTATCTCTATGGGATCGAATCTGACTTACCCTAATACATTGTTCGAAGGATTTGTTATGTATTATATTATTTGATAGGCACACGACAAACTTGTCAACAACTTCCAGAATCCAAAAAGAGAAGGCTTGTTGTTGCTGAGTCAGAATCAGATGATGAGGACAATGCTCCCTTATCATCCAAATTTCAAAAATTAAAAACTGATTCTGCTCAAGCATCAGTTATTTTACCAACTAAACAGGGCAAATCAAATACTGATGATGTAAATGCTGATGTTGCTAGCCCTAGACCAAAGAAAGGGAAACTAGTCAAGACTTACTTTGGCAAATACATATTGGAGATCAAGAGGGAGATAGCTGAGAAAGGATTAGCTGTAGACATTCAATCAACCTCCAGGATTCATAAGGATGGTAATATTGCAGTTGTCCCATTCTCAATTTATGACTCATAAATAAAGTCCGATCCAAGGATGAGGGAATTTTTTGCTACTTCTGAGCAAGTCCAAAGGATTATGGCTGACATGCAGCAGCAGGCTACTCAAGAAACAGCTGCTGAATGAGATCTATCTTCCAGAATCTTTATTGAAAGAGAGCCAAGCCCACAAGAACCTTCATCTCCTCATGGTGAAGCAGCTACTACTAGCTTTATCCCACAAGAATCTACATCTAAATGTGATGTAGAAGACACTATAAATCATGATCCAATAGCAACTCAAACAATCCAGGAAAGGAATGATGCTGAGAATGCCAAGCTGACAGATGAGGTCTCCAAAGTTAAAAGCTTCTATAAGAAAATAGAGTCTCATTACGAAAAGAATACAGCTGGTGTGCATCTCAGCCAAGCACTGGATAAAGATTCAGATGCAGAAGTGGGGAGTCCACAAGAACCTAAATCTCAAAGGGATTTAGCAACTCCAACACCTAGGGCTGAGCATTCGGTCGGTTCGGTCCAAAACCGGACCGAACCGAATAGACCGAAAAACCGAATAGTCATTTTTTCTTGGGCCGAATTGGACCGAAGTTATATTATGGTCCGGACCGAACCGAACCGAACCAAAATTATTCGGTTCGGTCCGGTTTTGGACCGAATAGACCGATATTTTTTTCAAAAAGAATATTGCATTAAAAAATAAATTATAAATTATAAAATTTAAAATATAATTTAAGTAATGTGATATGTAGAGTTCTAATACTCTATAAATATAATTAAAAATTAAAAATTTTGATTATAATTTTTAATTTATATGTAAAATATATATATTATGAAATTATAGTATTTATGATTTGGTCTATTCGGTCTATTCGGTTCGGACCGAAATATTTGTTAAAAGAACCAAATCGAACCGAATTTTATTTCGTTCTATTTGGTCCAGACCGAATAGATCGAATTTCAGAAAAATTTAGGACCAAACCGAACCGAATTAGCACGGTTCGGTTTGGTTTTTCGGTTTTGGTTCATTTTTGCTCAGCCCTACCAACACCTCCAGCCTCATAAGAACCACTACCTCAAAGTGGTAGTGCAGGATTAACTCCTGATGCTGGAATTTTAGCTTTGGATCTGGAAGGGAAGGTCATCCCACACAATTATATACTAAAGTTCTTTCAATTCTACCTATGGATGCACTCCCTCTACAAGAAGTTGATTTGACTACAACACAAGGTATAAATAATGACTCTTCTACATCAGTATTTAATTTAAATACTGATACTTTTTTATGAGCATTTATTTTAAGTCTTATACTAATGATATGATCATGGATGGTCCTCCACAGGAGGGCACCTCTATTTATGTGATCTCAAACATCTTTTCTCAGCCACCTCTTATTTTAGCATGAAATGAATTTCTGAGCCTTTATAGCGAGATTGAGAAAAAAGATCAAGAGAAAAATAGTATTACAGAGAGGCATGTTCCTGACCTGGAAAAAGGAGAGCTGATGAATGTTAGGATTTAGGTAATCCTTGTAGGGAAACTCTGAATATTAAAAGTCATGAGATGAGGGATGTGAGAAGTAGTGAGACTACTTTAAAAAAATATAGAGATCTAAGTGGTTCATTTTTTTTTATTATAGGTGCTCAGAGTTTACCAAAAATAGCTGTTGATTTGCAGACTGTAGACCCTTAGAAATACTCTGATACATCTATTGGTCAAACTAATATTTCCCCTGTAGGTATAAATTCTGATATTTTACCGCAGTCTACTCATGTGATAACTTCTATCATTGCTGCAACCCATGTTTTTATTGAAGTTGAAGTTGCAGAACAGTCCATTCTAAAAGTTGATATTATAATGTTTAACCACATTGATGAGTCTCCTGCACATTCTACTGGAACTAAGGTCTTGGAGGTAGATGTTGATGCTCATATTCCCATGGTCACCATTCCTGAGGGATTAAAGTCAATTTAACTAATGGTGCTGAATTGGAAGTTATTGAAGTTGTTGGTTCTTATACAACTCATCTTGAATACCGATTCTTAAACTTTAATGCTAAAAATAAAGTGGCACAGAAGTTCAAGAAACTAATTGCTGATGATGAAGCTTCTATTCACTCTGGTAATGATACTAATAATGGTGATAATAAGGATAACATTGATCCAACTAAGATCAATCTTTCCTTAGATCCTGATAATAGTTTGGATGATATCATTTCCCTTGAGGATATGCCTGAAAGTGAAAAAAGATTAAAGATGAATGAGAGAGTTGTTGTTGTTTCTAGGGAGTACTTGGAAGAGGAATGGAAGTCTAAATAGAAGGATGAACCTTATCTCATTTCTATTCACAATGCTTCTCAGCATTTAGCAACAGCTGATAAAAAAAAGTTTTGATCCTAATATCCTCATTCATTATGTTAGGTCACACACACTGTAGAAGGGGGTTGAATATAGTGTATACTACAATCAAATCTAATTAAGAACACAAGTATGAAACACATAATAATCTTATTAATAAAACGGTATTGCAATGGAACCGTTCTCTCTCCGTGATGAATAAATATCACGAGAGCTGCTAGGGTTACAATGAATAATATTCTCGATAATGATAACACTTATAGTGTAAACCCTATGCTATGTTTATATAGACACACAGTTACAAGATAATCTTCTAATTGATATCGAATATGATTCTGCATCCTAAAATATATCAACTAGTTATCTTTTCCTCCAAGTCTTCTATTATTCATAGAATTCTTCTCCATGCATATCCCTTCTTATTTTAGTCTTGATCTCCTTTCCTTTCAATCAGCCGCCTTCCTTATCTAAATGTCTTCTTAAGTCCTGATATTATCTCCTGATGAATATCTTCTGATATCTTAAGTTCTGATAACTTAAGTTGTGATATCTTAAGTTCTGACTTCAGTATAAGTATTAATTTCCAGTTAAGTCCTGATTTGTCCTGTTAGTCAAGATCTAAAAACTAAACACAAATCATTATTAGACATGACATCACAAATATATCTAACAATCTCCCCCAACTTGTAAATTAGCATAATATACAAGTTCAATAGATATTTGATGATGTCAAAAACATTAAGTATAAATGCATATGAGAATTTGACTAGATAACTATAACTCACAGTCCTTGTAGCTTTTACCATCCTTAAAATCTGATATCAGCTTTAGCCTGTATATACTTCAAAATTTAACAGTTGTAGTCCTTGACTTGGCTTCAGTATGTGATCTCTCGAATGTCAGGAGTTGTTCTAAGATAGTTCTTCAAAAGAGTTCTCTCAGCATATTCAAGTTCATTCTGCATCCTCCTTTTTGCATCTTTAAGTTCAGCTGTATCTTCTCTTGTCAGAAAGATAGCAGCCCTGAGATCATTAATCTTTGATTTCCTTATTTCCTGATCCAGTCTGATCAGATAAGCTTTCTCAGACTCCAGATTAAATTCCAGTCCCTTAATACCCAAAAATGTAGTGATTTTGGCAGTATTAGGCTTCATCTCAACTAGATCTCCATTTTGAGCTCTGTACTTAGGATAGTGTGGCCTGTCAGACTTTACAGAGTATAATTTCTTCTGTCTTTCAATATCAGACCTTATGTATCTGACAGCATCATCTGATGATCTGTTCTTCACTTGAAGTAAAAATAGCACATGTTGCAATTCTTCAAAGTACTTCAAACGAATAGCATCCTTTCTTATCTGGAATACCCTCCCATCTGTCATGAAATATAGCATGATATCTTGTTTTATCACAGAGTGGTAGACCATTTATACAGACTCCAATTGATTTAGTCTTTCTAGAGTTGTCCCTACTCCTGGTTCAGAAAGAGATGTAGGATCTAAGGTAGAATTGTTTACTCTTCTCTCATCAGCATTACCCAGTCATGTTTTATCTCTAGCTTCCTTTCCTTGAAGCAATCTACCCTTAAAAACATTTGTTGAAGTCTTCATTGGTTGAGTAGATTGTTGAGCTTTAGTGAACCCAGGTAGTAGAATTTTTGAAGGTTTAACATAAGCAATGTCAGAGGTTTTCTTTCCTTTATCTTCTGATATCAAGACAACTTGAACTCGTAATATCAGAATTTACTATATCTTTACTCTGAACAACTTGAGCCATGTCAGAGGTTGATTGAGAAATCTTCTTTTTCTTCAGAGTAAGACTAATATCTTCTTCATCAATTATTTCTTCATCCATGGTTGGCAGATAGATTTATAAAGAATCATTAACTTTAGCTTTGCCCTTGAACCTTGGATCTACCTCTACTTGTGATTTGTCTTTGGATTCAAATTTGGTTGCCTCAGAGTTTGTCTTCTATTTAATCACAATGCTCTTAGGCTTTGGAGGTTTCTTTGCAGTAATAAAAGCTTTAGACTTGGATTTGACATTTTCTGCTTTAAGTTTGGCTTCTTCTTCCTTCAGACTTTCAAAGTTCATTCCTGGATTGTCTTTGAGAAATAGTCTTTTTGAAATTTCTTCATCTAGCTTCTGTATCTTGGGGTCTTGATAGTAGACTACTGTTTTCTTCCCCTTGAGCTTCAGTGTCTGCATAAACTTCTGTGATTCTTGACTTTCACCTTATATCAGAACATCAGGCTTAGTCAGAACTTGTTTATCAGAACTTATTCTTCTATCAGCATCAGAGCTTGATCTCTGTGTAGAAGTTCCTGCTTTGCTAGATGAAGAGCCTTTGCCTTGACCATGACTTTTACCCTTTTCAGAGTTTCCCTGGTCATCATTTCCATCATCCTTTTTCTTCAGTGCTAAATCAGTAGAGCATTTGGACTTAATTACTTTCTCCCCCTTTTTGGCATCATCAGGTAGTAGGAGAGAGAGAAGTAGTTCCACTGAAGATTGGATTTCATTTAGTTGAACTTGTTGAGAAGCTTGATTCTTTAGTACTTCAGCAATCTGAGCTTGCTGTTTATCCTGAGCTTTCTCAATAGCCTCAACTCTGTTAAAGGCAGGCTTGAAAAATCTGTCTTTATCCAGTTTAACATTCATGTGTTGCTGAATCAATGTTTCTTGAATTTTGTTCACCTTGGCTTGAGTTATTGAGTGTTGACCTTGAAGGTTCCTGGTACTCAATACAGTAACTCCGAGCTGTGCTTTGAAGTCATCATTCACCAGCATCTCATCAGCTTTAGCCAGGTGCTCAGCAAGATATTTGCAGTAGGAACAAAATCAACTGTCTTCCACTCCTTGATCCAGTCTCTTCCTCTAGAGGTTTCACTCCAAGGTACTAGTGCATCCTCTCTCAAAAACTTTTTAATCAATTCAGCTTTATCAATTGTTTTTGGAGGTGCATGTCCTGAAGGACCAGCTGCATCAGCATTTACATTTATAGCAGATTCACCAGTATTGTCAGCATTTACTTCAACAGAACTTACAGAATCTTCAGTATCAACATCTTGTGATAGAATTACTGTATGTGAAGCAATAGAAGATTCATCTACATTGACATCAGCATCTAGCAGTAGAGTTGCTGGTGGAGTGTATTGAGAAATGGTTGGAGCTTTCAAGTACAGAACTGCATGTACATTTAGATTGTGGATATCAACTTAAGTACTTGTACCTGGTTCATCTGTATGTAATGGATCATTAAGTGGAGACATAGAAGGTGTAGGCACTCTGTCTTGAGCAGTTTCTTCAGCTTATATTGGCGACAGTGGAGGTGTAGATTCAGTAGCTTCAGCAAATTCTGGTTGTGTAGATGGAAGGGATTCAATCACAATTGGCTCCTTTGGGATCAGAGATTCTTGATCCCCTTCCTTAGCTGCTTCTTCCACATCTTCTGAATCTGACTCAGCTATGTCCCTGTTAGCTCTTTGTTTCTTCAATCTCTTCAAGGGTGGAGAGACTTTGGGAGCTTTGTCATTAGAATTTATCTTTCTAAGCCTTTTGAGGGGCCTAGAACTCCCAGTTTCTTGAGCTTTCTGAGAAGAGACCTTCTCAGCTACTTAAGCAACAGGTTCTGATTGTTGAACCTGTGCTTCATCTTCTGATTCATCTCTCAGAATCATCTTCCTTCTCTTTTGTTGTGTCTGAGGTACAGTCTTTGTCCTCTTTGCTCTAGAAGAAGAAGGTTGCACTGTAGGTGCTGATGGTTGATTGGTATGTGCTGATGATTGTGGTTGCTGTGTTTGGGTGGTGGTTGGTTCTGATGGCTGTTATGTGTTGGTGGGTTGGACATCAGGATATAACAATGAATAGGTTTCATAATCAGTATTTACAAGGGCTTGCTTACTGATAAAGGAATTCTAAGGGGTCTCAAAACTCCCTTCTTGTTGTCAGCAGTTAAAAGATCAATAAAAGACCTTTTTGCTAACCTAAAAGGTTCTATAAGTTCACTTGCTAGTTGTGGTTCATCTGATGTACAATAATTGTAAATTAACTGACAGAACCTACCAAAGTAAACTATATTCCTGTCTTCTTTCATTCTATCTCCTATAAAACATAACACAGTCTTTGCATAATAAAAATGAGACTGGTTTAAGAGTGCATACCCAATTTGTTGTGTTAGAATAGGAATGGCATCAAAATTTGAGCACTTGTTGGCAAACATCTTCATGATACAATCGAAGAAGTCCTGATACTTGTTGGTCCGGAGTAACAACATACTCAACCTCCTTTGCTGTAAACATGATGCTTGGAGTCCCATTCTTACCACCATCATCATAAAGTCCTGTATGCCAAAATGTCAGAACTTTGCTCCATTAAAGATTATATCCTTGGGTGCCATTGAAAAGAGTGAGAATTTAGAGTGCCTGAAAGGTGTTTGATAAAATGTCTGAATAGAAAACCGTTAGAGAATATGAGAAAATAAGGAAAAGAGAGAGAGTATAGAAAGAAATGTAAATAAAAGATTTAAAATCTTTTCTCTCTTTTACTTATACACGCCACTTGACAGCAGTTATTGAGAAGTGGAACAGATGTTACACCTGTCAGCCATGCAGTAGTTAAGACAAAAGTTATTGGGCACGAGAAATAAGTAATGATAACTATACACATGCAGTATTCAAAAAAACTGTTCCCACTAAATAAATGATTATTACTTTCTTTATCTCACCTAAACCAATATTCTGATAAAATATAACTGTTGAAGTATTGACCTAAAAATAAATCAAGGAAATAAATACTGCCACATAAGCATTAGAACTATATTATTATCAGAATTTAAAGGTCATCAGAATATGGCTCATTTACTCAAGAAGTGAATGTTTATTTCTTTAATTCTTCACATAAATACTGATATAGTTTCAACAGAACTTAATCATCAGAACTTCCATCAGAACTTGTCCTCAGAATTTATGCAACTGATACTTAAACTGTTCATCTAAAACAACATTTATCACCGCAGTAATTTTTATCATTCATATGGAGTGTAAGTGTGTGCTTTAAGCTAATTATCAGACAAAGAGTAAAATCTGATTCACTTCAGTACATCTTAGAAATAAGGCATAACTAAGAACTTTGCTTAAAATCTATCATTAGTCTGAAGTCTACTATAGAATGAGTTCATGCATGAGTCCACCTTACCTGTTTTGTGCTCATTTTATACATCTTTCGAAATTCCTTTTTACAGCGGCTTCTCAGTGTAAGTGAGTCACGACTGCTTATCAGAATTTATGATGTTATCAGAGTATTTCTCCAGTAATCAGAGAATGTGAAAAGTCACCAAGAAAAATTTATTTTGCTTTTCTAATGCATGTTACTTAATACCAGCAATGCACTTGGGTCTTCCCTTCCACATATATTTTTCTCTAGATCTCAAAGGAGTACCTGATATTTATTTCTTTTCTTTTCTTTTTCTTTTGATAAGTGAGGCTTATTAGCACTTAGTACATCCATAAGATTTACCAACATCAGAACTTAACAGATAAGAGGCACTATTCTAGTTTTTGACTTAGTAATAAGATACACAAAGTAAACCTAACCAAGCTCAATATCAGAATTTGCTTGTGTTAAAAGATTTCAAAATAAACAATTACTTCAAACATGGGAACATTAGTATATTAGAGACTACTAGGTCAGCATCTAGCACAGTTATCCTCATTGGTTTGAATAGTCACAGAAACATTCATATCACTATCAGAGTTTAGAAATTCACATCAGACAAAAATCAGCACTTAAGTAAATTTCAATTTAAGCACAGATGTCATAAACATAGTAATATCTATAAATACTGATCATAAAGTCTGATGTATCAGAACATAAACTAAGCAGATTTAGAGAAAGAACCCGAAACCATTCCAAGTTCATTTACCAATCTTGTAAAAGTAGCTTCACATAGTGGTTTTGTGAAGATATCTGCTAGTTGTTAATCTGTGAGAACAAAATGCAATTCCACTGTACCTTCCATCACATGTTCCCTTATGAAGTGGTACATAATGCTGATGTGCTTTGTCATAGAGTACTGGACTGGATTACCAGTCATAGCAATAGCACTTTGATTATCACAGTAAATAGGGATTTTAGAAAATTCTAACCCATAATCCAGTAACTCATTCTTCATCCAAAGAATCTGTGCACAACAGCTTCCTGCAGCAATGTACTCTGCCTCTGCAGTTGATGTGGAAATTGACTTTTGTTTCTTGCTAAACCAAGAAACTAATCTGCCTCCAAGAAATTGGCAGCTTCCACTTGTGCTTTTCCTGTCAATTTTGCACCCTGGAAAATCTGCATCTGAGTAACCTATTAGCTTAAAGTCTGATTTCCTAGGATACCACAATCCTAGATCAGCTGTACCCTTAAGGTACTTGAAAATTCTTTTCACAGCTATTAAGTGAGGCTTTCTTGGATCTGCTTGAAATCTTGCACAAAGACAGGTAGCATACATGATATCAGGTCTACTTGCAGTTAGATAGAGTAATGAGCCAATCATACCCCTGTAATCAGTAATATCTACTGATGTACCAGTATCCTTATCCAATTTTGTTGTAGTGGCCATAGGAGTGGATGCACTTGAACAGTCTTGCATTCCAACTTTCTTCAATAAATTTCTGGTGTACTTGGATTGACAAATAAAAGTTCCTTCTTCATTCTGCTTGACTTGAAGGCCCAGAAAATAGCTAAGTTCTCCCATCATACTCATTTGATATCTTGACTGCATTAGCTTGGCAAACCTTTTACAAAGTCTGTCATTTGTAGAACCAAAAATGATATCATCAACATATATCTGCACCAAAAGTAAGTCATTTCCATGGTTGAGATAGAATAAAGTTTTGTCAATAGTCCCTCTGTTAAATCCACTTTGCAGAAGAAACTGAGCTAATGTCTCATACCATGCTCTTGGAGCTTGCTTAAGGCCATAAAGTGCTTTATCAAGTCTGTAGACATGATTAGGAAATTTTGAATCTATAAAACCTGGAGGTTGTTCAACATATACTTCTTCTTCCAATTCTCCATTAAGAAAAGCACTTTTTACATCCATTTGAAAGACTGTAAACTTTTTGTGAGCAGCATATGTTAAATATATTTGTGATGCCATGTCTAATGATGATTTGTGTTTAGTTTTCAGATCTTAACTAACAGGACAAATCAGGACTTAACTGAAAATCAGTACTTATACTGAAGTCAGGATTTAAGATATCAGAACTTAAGTTGTCAGAACTTAAGTTATCAGAAGATATTTATCAGGAGATAATATCAGGACTTAAGGAGACTTTCAGATAAGGAAGGCGGCTGATTAAAAGGAAAGAAGATCAAGACAAAAACAAGAAGAGATATATATGAAGAAGAATTCTATGAAGAATAGAATACTTGGAAGAAAAGATAACTAGTTGATATATATTAGGATGCAGAATCATATTCGATATCAATTAGAAGATTATCTTGTAACTGTGTGTCTATATAAACACAACATAGGGTATACACTATATGTGTTATCTAATTTGAGAATATTATTCATTATAACCCTAGTAGCTCTCGTGATATTTGTTCATCACTGAGAGAGAACGGTTACATTGTAATACTGTTTTATTAATAAGATTATTCTGTGTTTCATACTTGTGTTCTTAATTCGATTTGATTGTGCAGACACTGTATTCAACCCCCTTCTACAGTGTGTGTGACCTAACAAGTGGTATCAGAGCAATCTGTTAACATACATACAGTAAAGATCCAAAAATAATCATGTCTGGAGAAACACAAACTCCAACCAAGCCTACCAAAACTGAAGGAACTCCAAAGACTCAAATCCATAGTCGATATGAGACTATTAAGGTTCCCATATTGAAACCTTCTGAGTATCCCATATGGAAGGTGAGGATGTCTATGTTTCTGGAAGCTACAGATCCAGAATACCTTGACAGAATTAATGAAGGACCACATAAGCCAACCAAGCTCTCTATTGTAGTTGCAGATCAGCCAGCACAGACTATACCAAAGGAGAAAAGTGAATATACATCTGAAGATATCTCATCTATTGCAAAGGATGCAAAGGTAAGACATTTGCTGCATAGTGCCATTGATAATGTCATGTCAAACAGGGTAATTAACTGCAAGACTGCAAAGGAGATATGGGATGCCTTGGAGACAAGATGTCAGGGAACTGATTCAATTAAGAAGAACAGGATGACTATACTCACTCAAGAGTATGAGTATTTGACTCAAAACCTGATGAGTCATTAACTGGTTTATATGACAGATTTGTCAAACTCTTGAATGATCTGTCACTGGTGGATAAGGAATATGATCTTGAAGATACTAATCTTAAATTCCTTTTAGCTCTTCCTAAAAGTTGGGATTTGAAGGCAACTACTATAAGAGGCAACTATGCTCTTGATGAAACTACTTTTGATGAAATTTATGGTATGCTCAAAACTCATGAACTTGAGATGGATCAAAGAAGCAAGAGGCATGGGAGAAAGTCAAGGACAATTGCTCTTAAGGCTGAGGAGGAATCCCCTAAAGTGGTTGTCTCAAAGAAAGGCAAAGGAAAAGCTCTCATCACAAAGTCTGATACTGAATCATCAAGTTCTGATAGTGATGATGACTCAGAAACTGAAAGCTTACCTGAGATAGATCCTGATGAAGAGATGATGAAGCTGTGTGCTCTTATGGTGAAAGGAATCACAAAGATTGCATACAGGAAATTCAGAAGGGGAAAGAAATTTTCCAGGAAAGGTGCAAGTTCTGATAAGAAAGGTTTCAGAAAATCTGAAGGCAGAGGAGGAAAGTCTGACAGAGGAGATTACTCAAATGTCAAATGTTACAACTGTGGTGAGAAAGGCCACATATCTCCTAATTGTAAGAAAGTGAAGAGTGAAAATGGCAAGGTTCTTATCACAAAGAATAAAAGCTGGACAGACACTTCAGATTCTGAAGATGAGGAAAACTATGCCTTAATGGCAAATGCTGATAGCAGTTCTGACACTGCTGAGTTAAAAGTACCTCAAACTACTTATGCTTTTCATACTGATGATATTACTGAGTTGAGAAGATATATTAAAACCATGTTCATTAGTTATAGAGATCAAACTTTAACATGTGAAAGATTAACTTCTGAAAATCTTGCTTATAGAAAGAGGAATGATTATTTAAAAAAGAGTTAGTAATGTTCCATCAAACTCAGAAAGATAGAGATGATGCTTTCTATGTTAGAGATGAAATGCTTAAAATGAATGAATCTCTAAAAACTGAGTTAGAAAAGGAAAGAGAGATTATCTGGACTTGGACTAACTCTGGCAGAACAACTCAGAATTTGTTAAGTAGTGGAAACTGGAAAGAGGGCTTAGGTTATGGAGATGATAAGAATAATAAAGGAACTGTAGAAATTGAGCCTATAGTTGTTAAACAAATGCCAAAGGTAAATCCTGTTAAGTTTGTAGTTGTAAAGTCTGATATTGATAAATCAGAGTTTAAAGAGAAATTAACTTCTGACAAACCAAAACAGGATAAGCCAACTGAAGTTAGCATAGGCTTAATGACAAAGAAACAGCTTAAGCATAAGCTGAAAGATGTTAAGAATGTAAACAAGGTAAAGCCATCTAGGAAAAATAGGAATGGAAAGGTAGGTGTGAATAAAAGCAATGATTATAAGCCTGTTCCTAACGCTCCTAGAAAGAAATGTTATAACTGTGAAAATTCTAACCATTTGGCTTCTTTTTGCAGGAAGAATAAGAACATAAACTCCTTACCTTCAAAATCAGGAGTTAAGAGTCAGTCTGTTAGATATAGGCCACAAAATCCTTATTTTCATTGTGGTAGTTTATGGCATTTCATTTATACTTGTAAGGAATATCATAGTTTGTACTATGATTATTATCAAATAAAACCTTCTTTAAAGAAAGTTAGCATTATTCATTCTAGTGTAAGTTCTGATGAAAAGTCTTATATTGTAAATTCTGATAAGAAAAATGTTAACATAAACTCTGATATTAAATCCGCTGCAAATGTTAATTAACTTAAAAAGGCCAAAGGATCCAAGCAAGTCTAAGGCCTTACAACTAATCATTAGTGGTCTTTGTGATTGCAGGGCAACAGGAAAAACATCCTAGTTCTGGACAGTGGATGTTCAGGACATATGACTGGAAATAAAGTGAAAGGCATATGTCATAGCCTAGTCGTTTATTCGAGTATTTAACTCAACTCAAATAAGAATGTAATAAGTAAATAGTGGATCAATCATCAGAGAGATCTCATAATGTAACATCTGTCAAAGAATAAAGAAACATTGTTCATCTGCAGACTTGAAGATTCACTGGAAGAAGTTCAAGAATTTGATCATGCCTCAGTGATATAAATCAAGATCGTGGATTTAATCAAGTGACAGAGATCTCGTCAAGGTATCATTTATTACAAGGATTCAATCAGAATATCAAAGTCAAGACATGAAGAAACGTCACGGAAGTTAGTCACTCATGAACCAGACAGTACATCGAGTGTCAGCATTGAAGTGGCGGAATTGATTCATAAGTCTCAGTGACTTTCAGAAGATTGTCAGAAGAATGGATGCTGCTCAGCGTTAGTATTAATTCTCTATTAATTAATTAAGTCATATAATTTAATTAAGAAAATAAATTAAATCTGCAAAGATTAATTTATTGATTAATTGAATTAAATTGATTAATTAATTTAGAATTAATATTAAGGATTTACAAGATTTTAATTGGTTTAAAATCTGCTTAAATTCAGCAAGACAATTCATTTGAACTAGTATGACAATCGGTATGACAATTGATAGTCATACCGAAAGTCATGCCAATATATTTAATTGTCTTATTAGAATTTCTGTTTAGATTAAAATCTGTTATTAATTCAGCAAGACAATTTATTTGAACTAATATGACAATCGGTATGACAATCAATAGTCATACCGAACGTCTTGCTAGCTCATTTTAATAGTCTTGCTAGTTGTAAATTTTGTCACACCGAAAGTCATGCTGGCCAAAAGGATTGTCATACCAGATCAATTTACATTCGGCTGTTTGATAAAAAGAAGCAGAAGTCTGTTACATTCAATTAGCAAAAAAACAGAACATACTCAAGAACAAAAAGAAAAAGGAGCAGAAAAATATTACATCTCATCTGCAACTTCAAGATCAATTTCTAGATAGTAAAGTTAAATCCAATCAACTAGAAATACTTATCTTGTTCTTGTGTATCAATCTAGCGGATTAAAATCCCTAGAACTTAATCTCAAATCGCATTTAGCATTTGATCTTTTAATTACAAAAATAGAAAAAGTTCATGTCGAATTTATTCTAGATTTGTAATAATTGATTTGAGATTAATCCCTTGTAACCGATACCGTAGTTGTAACACCTTTCAAGTTTAATAAAAGTTTTATTTAACTTGAATTTTGTTTCACAATTTTATTCCGCATTTTATTCGACTAAACGGTATTGTTTGCATTCAACCCCCCCTTCTACAAACAAATTGGACCTAACAATTGGTATCAGAGCCTTCTGATTAACGTACAAATCTAGATCCTAGACTTTTGTGTTTCTTTCACTTCTTGAATTTTTTATTCACTCAAAAAATTCATAATGACTACACAAAAAGTTGGAACTGTTAAAATTCCACTTTTCGATAAAGAAAATTATGTTATGTGGAAGAAGAAGATGCTACTGTTTTTACAGGTTGCTAATCCCAAATATTTGCAAGTGTTGAAGAAGGGTCCAAAAATTCCTATGGTTATGGAACCAGAGGTAATAGAAAATGATGTGGTGATCACCAAAGCGAGAACTTATGTGAAGGATCCTGAGGACTTCTCTCCTGCTGAAATAGAAGAAGCTTCCCTGGATGCTAGCCTTCAATTAATCTTAGTAGATTCCCTTAATCCCCTGATGAATAGACATGTGATGAATTGTAAATATTCCAAACATATCTGGGAAATTATTGAGATTATTAATGAAGGCACAGAGGAAGTTAGGGAGAACAAACTAGAAATCCTAACCTCTGAGTATGAATACTTTAAATCCAATCCAGGAGAAGGAATCACTGAAGTGTTTGAGAGGTACAATGCATTGATCAACAACCTGAACATTAATGGTAAATACTATTCCATCAGGGAAGTCAACAAAAAGTTCCTTTTAACACTGCCAACTCATCTCGAACATAGAATCACTGCCATAAGAGAAGCAAGAGATCTGAGTGAGATTTCTTTGGAAAGGCTCTATGGTGTGTTAAAGACTTATGAGTTGGAGCAGATTCAGCAGAAGGAAGTTTACGGGAAAGGAAGAGTGGTCAGCACGTCTACTGCTCTAGTAGCTGATGAACAACAACAACAACCACAATATCAACAACAATCTCAACAGTCAGAAAGAATGGTACAGTCTTCCAAGGTTGAAGATAATGTGATAGTAGCAGAATTTGATTCTCCTACTACAAATCAATCAGGAGATGATTATTATTCCTTGGAAGAACTGGAGCAATTGGAGGATGAGTCAATGGCCCTGATTGTCAAGAGATTCTCAAATGTCAGATTCAAAAGGAATCCCAAGTTCAAGTACAAGTCCAACTACAACAGATTCCAGAAAGGTGGATCTTCATCCTCTAACACCAGCAGTGGTGGGTATAAAACAGGGATGGTTGATCGAAGCACCATTCGATGCTTCAACTGTAATGAGTTGGGACACTTTGCCACAGAATGCAGGAAGCCAAAACAAGCCAGGAAGAACTCTTACGATTCTAATCAAAAGAGTAAATCTGAAAGGGCGTACCTGGCAAAGAGAAGAAGCTGGGATGATACTGACAGTGAAGATGAAGAAGTTGGGAATCTTGCTCTCATGGCTAGTAATGCAAGCACCTCATCGTCAAGAAAAGAGGTAAAATTTACTGATGCTGAATTAGTTTATCATCTAGGAGGTTCATTAGATTGTGCTCGTCGTGATAATGAATTGTTAAATCAACAAATCAAAGACCTTGAGAAAGAGGTCAATGAATTAAGACTTGTGCACATTAATCAAGATAAACTAAAAGAACAAGTATCTTTTGTAGAGAATAGAGTTGACTGTTATAGACAACTCGAAATTATTCTCAAAGACAAGATCACCGGTCTTGAGGCTAAGGTTAAAGCTTACTTTAATTCTTGTTCGAAGTCCAAAGAGTTTTACAATAAGCAAGCTGTTAATCAAACACATGGAATAGGTTATGATTACAATGCTGCTATTGGAAAATTAGGCATAAACTCCCCTCCTCATGTATGTGCTAAAGACAGGGAAGTACCACATGTGCTTAAGGGTGTTGATGAACCCCTCTATAAAGAATCAATTGCTGAACCATTTGATGAGACCTCTTTTATTATTCAAGAAGAAATCCGTGCTGAAGATAATGCTAATGGGAAAGCTGTCTCCAAGTCAAGTGTGTCAAAAGTTCCAGTCAAGGTTGTGAAAGCAACTGAGACTAACTCAGACACACATGAGTTGGATAACACAAATGCCATGTCTACCATGCATAAGTTGCCTATTGTTAATCCTTCTCATAAAGCGTGTGGTGTTCCTGATTGTATGTCTTGTGCTTTTAATCTGTTGTTTGCTTATTTTAATGGTAAGCATGTTTCTAATGATAAGACTACTCCTCGTCAGCATGTGAATAATAGAAAGCATGATAGGTCTAAGACTGCTAGTCCTCCTAAAGCTAGAAAGGAGACATTTGTGCCTAAGCCTAACCAGAAATTTGTCAAGGCTGTTCACAAGGTCAAATGTTCAGTCATTGAGAACGTTGAGAATATTGAAATTAAGAATGTTGTTTTGCCTGATAAAGGCCAATTTTACAAGTATGCCGGACCCAGCCAAGCTTGGGTTCCGAAGAAGTTCTAATCCATTTGTATTGCAGGGCATTAAACAGGTACAACCGGTAGTGTGGATTCTTGACAGCGGATCGTCAAGACATATGACCGGAGATAGAGCCCTGCTATCAAATATGGTTGAGAAAGCTGGCCCAGTGGTTACCTTTGGAGATAACAGCAAAGGTTTAACGGAGGGATATGGCTGTTTGCTAGCTGGAAATGTTATCATTGAAAATGTATATGTTGTGCAAGGACTTGAACACAATCTGCTTAGCATTAGTCAGTTCTGTGACAACGGCTACAATGTTTTATTCGACAAGCTGAAGTGTCAGATTCTGCACAAGAAAAGTGAAAAACCCTCCTTAATGGGAATCCGGAAAGGAAATCTGTTCGTAGCTGACATGAACTCTGGAAGCAATCTTGAAGTCAATTGTTTCTATGCAAAGGCATCGTCAGATGAGAGTTGGCTATGGCACAAGAGACTTTCCCATCTCAATTTCAAAACAATGAATTCTCTTGTCAAAAGAGAATTGGTAAGAGGCCTGCCTCAGCTGGAATTCTCTCCAGGAGGACTATGTGAGGCTTGCCAGAAAGGAAAGTCAAAGAAAGCAAGTCACAAAGGCACTGACACATCTTCCATAACTGGTGTTCTGCAATTATTGCACATGGATTTATTTGGTCCAGTTAATATCCTTTCTATGTCAAAGAAGTGTTACTGTCTTGTGATAGTTGATGACTATTCCAAGTATACGTGGGTTTTATTTCTTCACTCTAAGGATGAAACACCACAAGTTGTGATTGATCATATCAAGATGATTGAGTTAGATTCTAACGTCCCTGTTAGAGCAATAAGGTCAGATAATGGGACAGAATTCAAGAATGCACTTCTCAATGGATTCTGTACAGACAAAGGGATTACCAGACAATTTTCAGCTCCTAGAACCCCTCAGCAAAATGGAGTGGTAGAAAGGAAGAATCATACATTGATTGAAGCTGCAAGAACGATGTTAAGTGAATCAGGTCTTCCAATGTACTTTTGGGCTGAAGCTGTCAATACTGCATGTTATACTCAGAATCGAACTCTAATCAACAAAGACTTCATGAAAACTCCTTATGAGATTTTGAATGAACAGAAACCTTCTATCAAATACTTTCATGTATTTGGTGCCAGATGCTTCGTGCTCAAGGATGGAGATGATCGTCGTGGTAAGTTCGAGGTAAAGGCATATGAGGGTATTTTTGTTGGATATGGAAGAAGATCATATAGAGTGTATATCATTGATCAACACAAAGTAACTGAAAGTGTCAATGTTACATTTGATGACACTAAACTCCCTAGTATCCAAACTGAAGATCCTTCTGAGAAACTGAAGTTTGATGATACGTCAGATTCAGAATCAGAACATGGTCAAGAACCTGAGGTTGTTGCTGGTGAAGAACCTGTTAATCCTGATGATACTCAAGGTAATAGTGATGGAAACTTTGGCAATAATGGAGATACCACTGCTACTGACGGAGAATCTTCAAGTCAACATGGCAACAACTCAGGGGGAGATGCTGAAGGATCATCTAGTAGGACACAACATCACAATGAATTTCAAGGCGAATCATCAAGATCAAATCTTCCAAGACAGACTATCTGGAATAAAGCTCACCCTTTTGAGTTGATTATTGGTGATCCAGATGTTGGAGTCAGAACTAGACGTGCTACTCAAAATGAGTGTCTGTTCTCAGGATTTCTTTCTGAGATGGAACCTAAGAAAATTGAAGAAGCACTGACTGATCCAGATTGGGTGATTGCTATGCAAGATGAACTCAATCAGTTTGAAAGTCAACAAGTCTGGAAACTGGTACCTAGGCCTGTACACAAGAAAGTTGTTGGTACTAGGTGGGTATTTAGGAATAAACTAGATGAAGATGGTGTGGTTACAAGAAACAAGGCAAGACTGGTAGCTAAAGGGTATTCTCAAGATGAAGGCATTGATTATGATGAAACCTATGCTCCAGTGGCTAGACTTGAGGCCATCAGGATATTTCTGGCATTCGCAGCATTTTCAAACTTTAAAGTTTATCAAATGGATGTCAAGAGCGCCTTCCTGAATGGAAAGCTGGATGAAGAGGTATATGTAGAGCAACCTCCTGGTTTTGAAGATCCAGATCATTTGGATTTTGTCTTCTTTCTTTTCAAGGCTATCTATGGGCTAAAACAGTCTCCAAGAAAATAGTATGACACTCTCTCTGAATTTCTTATTGAAAATAGCTTTATTAGAGGTGTCATAGACAAAACTCTCTTTTCTAAAACACATAAGAAGGATACTATATTAGTCCAAGTCTATGTGGATGATATAATATTTGGGTCTACTAATATAAATCTCTGTAAGAGATTTGCTAAGTTAATGCACAGCAAGTTTGAAATGAGCATGATGGGAGAGCTGAAGTTCTTTCTTGGATTACAAGTAAATCAAAGGTTAGATGGAACATTTATTTGTCAATCCAAGTATCTCAAGGAACTCCTCAAAAAGTACAATCTAGAGGATTCTGCATCAGCAAGGACTCCATCAACTACAGCTGTCAAGCTTGGACCATGTGAAAACTCCATTAAGGTAGATGTCACAAGCTACAGAGGTATGATTGGCTCATTACTCTATCTTACTGCAAGTAGACCAGATATTATGTATGCTACATGTTTATGTGCAAGGTTCCAAGCGGATCCTAGAGATATTCATCTCGTTGCTGTTAAACGAATCTTAAGATATCTTAAGGGAACACCAAATCTAGGTATTTGGTACCCTAAAGAATCTGGTTTTAACCTTGTTGGATATACAGATTCAGATTACGCAGGAAGTGTTGTTGATAGGAAAAGCACCTCAAGAAGTTGTCAATTCCTAGGAAGCAGGCTAGTCTCATGGTACAGCAAGAAACAGCAAACAGTTTCCAACTCAACGGCCGAGGCTGAATATATTGCTGCTGGAAGCTGCTGTGCTCAGATCTTGTGGATTAGGAACCAACTCCGAGACTATGGCTCTGTATTGAACAAGATTCCTATTTTATGTGACAATACAAGTGCAATAGCCATCACCAACAACCCTGTGCAGCACTCGAGGACAAAGCACATTGACATCAGGTATCATTTTATTAGAGAGCACGTCATGAATGGTACTGTTGAACTATTTTTTGTTCCAACAGAAGAACAAATAGCAGATATTTTCACTAAACCACTTGACGAATCCACATTTACCAGATTAGTTGGTAAATTGGGCATGTTGAATAGTTTTAGTGATTAATTTAGTTAATATCTGTGATCTGTTCTTGAATAAATTTACAAATGAATTTTTCTTCAATAAAATTTCATTTGCAAATTTATTTTATCATTTTATCATATTTCTTGCTTATTTTTATGTAATATATATTATCTTATCTATTTTCATTTTCCCTACTTGTTAATTTAAAATATCTCAGAATATTTTATTTCCTCTAAAAATATTTTCCTATGAATTTTATTTGCTAAAATTCAATAGAAATCTATTTTTGGAATAAAAATAATAAATTCTGATATATTGTCGTTGTTTCTGTAAATACTATAAGTCCGTATTTCAGTTTTACTATTTTGTAAATATTTTCTGATATTTTTACTAAGTTATATAAGTCTTTATAAATTTATATATGTGTGTGTTTCTGTGTTTAAACCTGATATGACAATCGGCAAGACAATTGAAATTGTCTTGCTGAAAGTCATTTCAGTTCAAATCTTGTTATTATATTATTCAGTACAGTTTTATACTGGCAAGACAATCGGTATGACTATCAATTGTCTTGCCAGTTATAAACCATATATATAATTATTTTCCTTTTATTATTATACTGGTATGACAATCGGTATGACAATCCCGGATTGTCATACCAGATGTAATATAAAAGCGTGTGTTTGTATTATTTTAAACCATTTTTCATCAGTTCATTACTTCTCAAAAAAATTCGAACAGTTTTTGTCTTCAGTTTTCTCTCTTCTCTCTCTTCGAACTAAAACCCACGAACTGCTCTTTCCTTGCTCGAGTTTTTACTCAGCAAACTGATTCTTCACTTTGTGATATATACGTACTAGTATATATATACAGAGGTGCACACGCTAAATCAAATAAAAATCAGCTTGCCCCTTCAAATTCAATTTGTGTTTGTTGATTTTGAACTTTTTTTTATTTTAATTTCTGATTTGTGTCTTTTGGTTTTTCAAAACTGCGTTTGTGAGTTAAGAATTTTAACGAGATACATTTCTGTCTAAATTTTTCGATTATAATTAATTTAATTCGAATTATTAAATTAATTTAATAAATTCGAATTTTCTTAATATTATTCTTAAAATTCTGAAAAGCGTGTGTCTTATTATTATTTTAAATGGCTCTCAATTTCCAAATTGTCGCGCATAATCAGGTTGGTTATTTTAATCCGGAAAAATGTGATGTTGAAAAATTTAAGACATGGATTAGATTTTTAAATGACCATTCGATTGTTAGCTCTGCTATTAAATCAAATGTGATTTTAAACGTCGATCTACTTAGACTGATTTGCACAACCTCTACTGTGGACGATGATTCAAAATCTTTTTCATTCACCGTCGCAAACACACAGTATGTAGTTGATGAAACAGTCGTCAATCGTGCATTAAATTTTCCACTAGACAATTTCTGTAATTTACCCTCTGAAAATGATATCACAAATTTTTTCAATGTTATTCACTATCAGGGGGTGATCAATTTAACCAAACTTTCTAAATTAAATTTGGTGTCTGAATGGGATATTTTCTTCGATACACTTTCCAAAGTGTTTGCCAACTGCACAAAATCCAATTTTCATAACATCACTTCCACTCTGCAGTATATTGGTCTGGCGGTTGTTTTCAGTCAAAGGATCAATTTTGGCAAACTACTTTTTCCCATTCTCTTGAGACGTCTAACTTCTGCTTTACGTGATCATTCTACAAATCGTAGGGTATCATGTTACTATGCTCGTTTTCTCATGCTTATAGCAGATCATCTACTCACACCTGAACACAAAGCCCTTTTTGCTAACTCTGCAGTAACCGAACCCCCTCCAGTTAGCAAAAAGATTTACACTCGCCAAGACACAACCTTCAAATTCATGCAAGTTCCAGTACTTGTATCTGCTTTCATGGCCACTTATATTCCTTTACCTATTTTCAATCTTCCCGGCCATGAACAGCAACCTCAACCTCCAGTGGTTCAAGCCACCCAGGCTCTTCCATTACAGGTAGTAATTCCTCACTCTCACTCTCTTCCTACTTCTGTTGAAAGACCCCCAGTGGTTGATAGGGCTGACCATGAAGTTGTAGAACCACAGCTTCAATCCCAGGTCATAGAGCCAAACACAGAGTCACATTCTATCTCAACCTCTCCCCCACTGTCTAAAATGTTACCCAGGAGATTACTAGGAAGTAGTACTTTGTTAAATATGAGTGAACCCTCAGCTCTGCCTCCTCCTAAGAAAAGAAGAACATATTCTGAGGCATCTGAAAGCCCATCCTTGTCCTCCCAACAGGACATGGACTTTGAAATGGCCAATGAACAGTTACTAGAGGCATTCTCTCAACAGGATGCATCTATTGAAATTCGCCATAGGCCCATGGCATCTTGTACTGAGTCAAGCATAATTCCATTACTCACAATGGAACCATACACTTCCCCAGATCATACTCAGGACACACAGCGAGGAGTGCACGTAGAGTCGGTTACAGTGCCTGCCATAGTTACGGCAGAAGAGCAGTCACATGCTTCAGAGGGAAAATATGACTCTCCGCCATCTTTAATAGAGTCATTTTCTCCCCTCCCAGATCCAACACCTCTGGCTCCCTTATGGGATTCTCCACTCGCAGATTTATCTGGAGAAAGTGGAGGGCAACTCGGTCAATCTATCCCTGAAGCAATTCAGACATCTATTCCAAAAGATTTGATAGGTTTGACTGAGGATCGGGACTCGCGAATTCCCATTGCACCACCACTGACCTCTCTTGAAGAGGCTAGGGTGATTTTTAATGCAGGTACAGAAGAACAGCAACAGGAAGACTCCTCACGAGCAATTATATTGAGAGAAACACATGCACGTGAGGTGAGTGAACCAAACATGAGTGAAATTCAGGTGAGAGCACACACAGACACTGATACTGTAAACCTGTTAGCTCAGATTGCTGCCCTAAAAGAAGAACTTGCTAAAAGCCAAGCTGAAGCTCAAGCATTCAAAGCACAAGTGGTTGAACGGTCTTCTTATTCCACCTCTGTCAACAATCAGCTTGCAATCATAAGGAATGACATCTCAGATCTAAAGACCACTGTAATACCAAAGCTCAATTCTATTCAGGACACTCCAACTTTATCAGCTGATGACATATCCAACTTCTGCTCTCTACACACAAGAATGACTTCTCTTGAAGACCTCGTTGAGATGAATCATTCACTGGACTCCTCAAGATTTCTAAAGATAGAGACGGGCATGGAACATCTCAATGAAGGGATGAAGCAGCTATATTTCATGATCAAGAATTCTTATTGCCCTAATGAAGAACAAAGAGCTTATTTTGAAGGACCGTCTGGTGGAGGATCAGGCTCTGGAGGTGATGGAGGTTCCAAAGGAAGGTCAGTAGAGGATCCCTCAACTAAGGGGGAGAAGAAAGGGAGTAGTGCCAAAGGGAAAGAAAAAGATACCTCTGCTGGAAACAAAGGAAAGGCTGATGATGTCTACTACAGTGGAGAACAGGATGACTTTGATATTTTTGACATTCCCACTGAACCAGTTCAGGAAGATAAAGATGGGTTATTTGAAGCTGAAGAGGAAAGTGATTTTGGAGAATGGGAAGAAGAAGCTCAAGTGGATCCTATGTTTGAGAAAGAATTTCAGAAGGAGCAGTCAGAGATGAAAAGAAAAGAAGTTGAACTCAAGAAGGTCTCTCAGATCATTGACATGAGAAAAGACATTCAAAGAACAGAAACTCTTCAAAAGCAACGTCTTCATGACATTAAGGCTCAAGAAAGGAGAAGAGATGTCAGACTAAAGATTGGTGAAAAATGGGATGAAGCTAAGAGAGTACTTGATATGCCTCAGCTGAGCACTAACAATAATAGGCAGTTCTTACATCTTCTTGACAAGCTGGAAATCTCAAATCCTAACAATGACATGTACATGAATGCTATCAAGACTGAAGTCTCAAGGATCACAGCTGCTTTTGATAGATCCCTAAATGAGATGAGCATTTTTGTATATTGTCAGAGTGAAGGATCATTCAAGGTGTCACTTCATCTATTTGAGAATCGTTCTTTGTCAGAGATTTGGGTTCTTTTAAACAAAGTCAAAAGAAGCTCAGAATTGAATGAAGTTCTTCGAGAAAGGCTTAAAGAGTTTGCCAGCAGGGCTAGTCCTCAAGTGGTCAACAATCCTCATCAGGTGAGATTCTTTAAGTCTGATTGTCTTCAAATCTGTCAGCTAGATGTACAATCTCTTAAAGACTACTCAGCTAAGCATCTGGTCTGGATGGAACATCATTTGAGAACTGCTGGATATTCATCCATGTTGAAGACTCAAGCTGCTGACTTGATTCAAGCTTATTGTGAAAAGAATGTTAAAAGGTACAATCAACTCAAGAATAAGCTGAAGTCAGTTGGAGTTCAACCAGTCAGACCTGCAAGCTTCACTTCAGAAAAGGATCGTGTCTTTGACAAGGAATTGCTTCAAGATTTAGAAGAAGGTAAAGTCAGAAGAGAAGACAACTGAAGTCAATTAGCTCAAAACTCAATGTAATATGATTAGAGCTTTATGAATCAAGATAGTCTAATGTAGTTATATGTTCAGGCTAGAGGAACATCTATCTTGTATTCACTTGTAAATTTCATTTGGAATCTGGAAAATGTTAAATATAATCCAGAACTTTTCTGCTATTTACTTTACATTACTGTTTATATCTTTTTCTTATTTGTTAGTTGAGTTATCCTCTAGGTATTTGTTGTTATTGTCTAACAAGCAAATAGGGGGAGATTGAAAGGCATATGTCATAGCCTACTCGTTTATTCGAGTATTTAACTCAACTCAAATAAGAATGTAATAAGTAAATAGTGGATCAATCATCAGAGAGATCTCATAATGTAACATCTGTCAAAGAATAAAGAAACATTGTTCATCTGCAGACTTGAAGATTCACTGGAAGAAGTTCAAGAATTTGATCATGCCTCGGTGATATAAATCAAGATCGTGGATTTAATCAAGTGACAGAGATCTCGTCAAGGTATCATTTATTACAAGGATTCAATCAGAATATCAAAGTCAAGACATGAAGAAACGTCACGGAAGTTAGTCACTCATGAACCAGACAGTACATCGAGTGTCAGCATTGAAGTGGCGGAATTGATTCATAAGTCTCAGTGACGTTCAGAAGATTGTCAGAAGAATGGATGCTGCTCAGCGTTAGTATTAATTCTCTATTAATTAATTAAGTCATATAATTTAATTAAGAAAATAAATTAAATCTGCAAAGATTAATTTATTGATTAATTGAATTAAATTGATTAATTAATTTAGAATTAATATTAAGGATTTACAAGATTTTAATTGGTTTAAAATCTGCTTAAATTCAGCAAGACAATTCATTTGAACTAGTATGACAATCGGTATGACAATTGATAGTCATACCGAAAGTCATGCCAATACATTTAATTGTCTTATTAGAATTTCTGTTTAGATTAAAATCTGTTATTAATTCAGCAAGACAATTTATTTGAACTAATATGACAATCGGTATGACAATCAATAGTCATACCGAATGTCTTGCTAGCTCATTTTAATAGTCTTGCTAGTTGTAAATTTTGTCACACCGAAAGTCATGCTGGCCAAAAGGATTGTCATACCAGAAGTCTGTTTAATAAAAAGAAGCAGAAGTCTGTTACATTCAATTAGCAAAAAAACAGAACATACTCAAGAACAAAAAGAAAAAGGAGCAGAAAAATATTACATCTCATCTGCAACTTCAAGATCAATTTCTAGATAGTAAAGTTAAATCCAATCAACTAGAAATACTTATCTTGTTCTTGTGTATCAATCTAGCGGATTAAAATCCCTAGAACTTAATCTCAAATTGCATTTAGCATTTGATCTTTTAATTACAAAAATAGAAAAAGTTCATGTCGAATTTATTCTAGATTTGTAATAATTGATTTGAGATTAATCCCTTGTAACCGATACCGTAGTTGTAACACCTTTCAAGTTTAATAAAAGTTTTATTTAACTTGAATTTTGTTTCACAATTTTATTCCGTATTTTATTCGACTAAACGATATTGTTTGCATTCAACCCCCCCTTCTACAAACAAATTGGACCTAACATAAAGCCCTGCTATCAGACTTTGTGGAGAAAGCTGGCCCAGGTGTTTCTTATGGAGATGGCAACATGGGAAAAACTCTGGGATATGGCAATATTAATCTTGGGAATGTCATCATTGAAAAAGTAGCTCTAGTCTCAGGACTTAAACACAATCTGCTAAGTGTGAGTCAAATCTGTGACAGAGGTTATCATGTGGATTTCTTTGAAGAACACTGTGAAGTGGTAAGAAAATCTACAGGCAAAGTTGTTCTAAAGGGATACAGGCATGGTAACATTTATGAAGCCAAGCTTTCAACAAGTTCTGATGGTTCTGTAATCTGTCTGTTAAGCAGAGCATCAATTGAAGAAAGCTAGGATTGGTACAAGAAACTCTCTTATTTAAATTTTAATAATATAAATGAACTAGTCAAGAAAGATCTTGTGAGAGGACTGCCAAAATCAGTATTTGCTCCTGATGGCCTTTGTGATTCATGTCAGAAGGCAAAACAAAGAAAATCTTCATTCAAGAGCAAGACTGAATCTTTAATTTTTGAGCCTTATCACCTACTACATGTTGATCTATTTGGTCCAGTGAATGTCATGTCTATTGCAAAGATGAAATATGCTATGGTCATAGTAGATGAGTTTACCAGATACACATGGGTGTATTTCTTGCACATAAAAAGTGAAACTGGATCTATCTTGATTGATCATGTCAAACAACTGGATAAATTGGTCAAAGACTCTATGAAAATCATAAGAAGTGATAATGGCACTGAGTTCAAGAATTTGATTATGGAAGAGTTCTGCAAAGACCATGGAATCAAGTAGCAAAATGGAGTTGTTGAAAGAAAGAATAGAACTCTTATTGAAGCTGCACGAACTATGCTTGATGAAGCAAAGTTACCATCCTATTTTTGGGCTGAAGCTATGCAGACTGCTTGTTTTACTCAGAATGCAACACTTATCAACAAGCATGGAAAGACACCATATGAGATGGTGAAGAAAAAGAAGCCAAATCTGAAGTATTTTCATGTATTTGGATACAAGTGTTTTGTTCTTAAGACTCATCCTGAACAGCTATCCAAATTTGATCTAAAAGCTGATGAAGGAATTTTTGTTGGATATCCACTTTCCACAAAAGCCTTCAGAGTCTACAATTTAAGAACAAGGGTTGTCATGGAATCTATCAATGTCTCTTTTGATGATAAGAAGATTACAGGACTTGAAGATTTCAATGATCATGATCAGCTGAGATTTGAGAATGAAGTTTTAAATTCTGATTCTGTAAATCCTGACAGTCTAAATCCTAACAGTCTAAATCCTGACAGTGTAAATCTTGATATTGTAAACTCTGATGGGTTAAACTCTGATGTTATTGAAACTGTGGTAAATACGCCAAAGGAAAATACACCTGTACAGGGGGAGCATATTGAAGATACAACCACATCTCAAGAAGCATCAGAACCAAGAACAGACTCTTCAAGTTCTGATTCATCAAGTTCTGATGGGGCAAGTTCTGATAATTCTGGAAACTCAAATTCTGCTTCATCAAGTTCTGATGGGCCAAATTCTGATAATTCTGGAAACTCAAATTTTGAAGGATCCAACTCAGAGAGCATAATTTCAGGGGGAGCATCAGAAAATGTTGATGGAGACAGCATAGATCGTGGGGGAGCATCCAATTCTAGAGATAATCTTCCATCTGCAAGGAAGTGGACTAAAGTACATCCACCTGACTTGATTATTGGAGATCCTGAAGCAGGTATAAGAACTAGAACAGCAACATCAAATGAATGTCTCTATCACTCTTTTCTTTCTCAGGCTGAACCAAAGAAAGTGAAAGAAGCTCTTCATGTTGGGAACCACGGACTTAGGGTGTTACTACATTTTACAATAAAGATTAGGAAAAGAAAATCACCTTGTTAACGGTTGATTCCACGCTCTTCTATTGTATTCCCAAATTCCCTTGAGCGAAGTGTGGCCTCCGTCTTCTCAAGTTATCCTCCTTTCTTGCTCCTTGGTGGCTACAATAGGTTTTCACCCACTCCCAAGCAAGAAGAGAATAAGAATATATATAGGCTACAATAGGGACCATGGATAATTAGGTTGGGCCTTATAATTACATCTTGAGCCTAGCCCAATGTAATTAAATATTAATTCAATCCACTAAAGAATTAATATTTGCACTACCTTTCCTAATACCGCAATTTAAATAATTAATTCGGTTCCAATATTATTTGTTTATTAAATTCCCCACGTTTAAAATATCACATGTCCATTAATTAAATAAATTACTGATAATTTATTTAATTAATATCTTTTATCCTTGATCATCCACTCGACCTTTATTTAATTATGCCAGAATAAATTCCACCTGCAGGGTTTCTCATAATTAAATCTTTTTGAGCTTTCAAGGGGACATCATTAACCCGAATATTATCAGGACATGGATTCCTTCAATAAATAATATCCATAATGTATATAATTCCATCACCCAAAATATAATGATATAATTCAAAAGAATTACTTCATATATAAATCAAAGCATGTAAATAATATACACGTGTCAATTATTATTTCCGGATTAAGAACCTAAGCATTAATAATAACATAGAATCTTAGTTCTCCTTCTTAATCAGTATTAAGGGAACAATTCTAATTTTGATCCTGTTCAATATGCATAAAGTATATTAGTATTATTTATTAGTCAATATAAACTAATCTAAATAATACTACAGCCATACCAGTGGATTGTCCAACACCACATGTGTTGTGAACCTTATTATATTATATAACCGTATTTAACAATCTAATATTATGTATCCCATTTGATACTAGATTGTTCACAATATATAATATTAGACAACATGTAAACATTCAAATAATTCTCAATTAAACTGGCCAGAAATAAATGTATATACTTCAAATAAATATTTTCAGTATACACTAACAATCTCCCACTTATACTCAAAATATTCTATGTGTACATCAGTGTTTATTTAATCCACTATTACATAAAAATCTATGTGTCCATCCATCTGACTCCTATCGCTTCCACATGCTTGTCAAAAACCTTGGTTGGCAAGCTCTTTGTGAAAGGATATGCCCAATTGTCTTTTGATGATATGTGAGCCACAACTATATCCCCTCGCTTTACGATTCCTCGTATGAGATAATACTTACGTTCAATATGTTTAGCTGCTTTGTGGTCTCGCGGTTCCTTTGAATTTGCCACAGCACCAGTGTTATCACAATACACCGTCAAGCTCCTAGGCAAATTAGGTACCACATCTAAGTCCAAAAGGAAGTTCCTGAACCATACAGCCTCCTTGGCAGCCTCAGAGGCCGCCACGTACTCGGCCTTCATGGTGGAGTCTGCAATGCATTTCTGCTTTACACTCCTCCATATAACGGCTCCACCTCCCAAAGTAAAAACATATCTCGAGGTTGATTTCCTCTTATCCCTATCTGATTGGAAATCTGAATCAGTATATCCCAAAGGAAATAGATCTGAGGCCTTGTAAATTAACATATACTCCTTAGTCCTTCTCAGGTACTTGAGTATAGTTTTTACTGCACTCCAATGTTCCTGACCTTGGTTTGACTGATATCTACTAACCATGCCTACAGCAAAGCAGATGTCAGGCCTCGTACATAACATAGCATACATTAAGCTTCCACATGCTGAAGCATAAGGAACTGCTTTCATGCTCTCTATATCCTTAGGTGTCGAAGGACACTGCTTCTTAGATAGAGCAACTCCATGCTTAAAAGGTAAAAAACCTTTCTTGGAGTTCTGCATGTTAAAACGAGCTAATACTTCATCAATGTAGGTCTCTTGAGATAAAGCCAACATCCTTTTCTTGCGATCCCTTATAACTTTGATCCCAAGGATGTATGCCGCTTCACCTAAGTCCTTCATGTCAAATTGTTTGAACAACCATGCCTTTACTGATGACAACATCTCAACATTGTTTCCAATGAGTAAAATATCATCTACATATAGTACTAGAAAAACCACTGCATTACCTTCACTTCTCTTATACACGCACGATTCGCTTGGACTTTGATCAAATCCATATGACTGGACTGCCTGATCAAAACGAATATTCCAGTCTCTAGAAGCTTGTTTAAGTCCATAAATAGACCTCTTAAGCTTACATACCAGATGCTCTTGGCCTTCCTTAATGAATCTTTTTGGTTGCTGCATATAGATGGTTTCTTCAAGACTTCCATTAAGAAAAGTTGTCTTGACATCCATTTGCCAAATCTCATAATCGAGATGAGCTGCTATAGATAAAAGAATACGGATTGACTTAAGCATGACTACCGGTGAAAAGGTTTCCTCATAATCGATACCTTCTTTTTGAGTATACCCTTTCGCAACAAGTCTTGCTTTCCAGGCTTTCACCTTTTTATCTAATCCGCTCTTTTTCTTGTAGATCCACTTACATCCAATAGGTTTTATACCTTTGGGTGGTTCCACGAGCTCCCAGACCTGATTAGAATACATTGATTCTATCTCAGATTCCATCGCCTTTTGCCAAAGATCTGCATCTTTGTCTTGTACTGCCTCTTCGTATGTACGGGGATCATCATCATGTTCACTAGGGACCAAGTTTGAAGACTCTCCCAAAAACATGAATCTATCAGGCTGTTGAACAACCCTCCCACTACGACGAGGCACTGGTGCGGTATTAGTGACAGGTTGTACATTATGTTGTGGTTGTTCTACTTGTACTACAGCTTCATGGGTATTATTTGTCCCTCCCACTAGTTCCTCTAAAACGACACTACTCATGGGTTTGTGATTCATTATATAGTCCTCCTCCAAGAATCTTGCATTGGTGCTAACAATGACATCCCGATTCTTCGGACTATAAAATAAATATCCTTTCGTTCCCATGGGGTAGCCTACAAATAGCTTTACTTCTGTACGAGATTCTAACTTAGTCGTGTTCTTGTTCAGCACATGTGCTGGACAACCCCATATTCGAATATGTCTTAGACTCGGTTTATCCCCGGTCCACAATTCTAAGGGGGTTTTAGGAACCGACTTAGAAGGTACTAAGTTCAGAAGATAAGCTGCTGTCTCTAAGGCATGTCCCCAAAATGACTTGGGTAAATCCGAATAACTCATCATCGATCTAACACTCTCTAAAAGAGTCCGGTTCCTTCTCTCTGCTACACCGCTCTGCTGGGGTGTGCCTGGTGCAGTTAACTGGAATTCTATCCCATTTTCTGATAAATATTCCCTAAATTCTCCAAGCAAGTATTCGCCACCACGATCTGATCGTAGTGACTTGATACTTTTATTAAGTCGCTTCTCCGTTTTAGCTTTGTACTCTTTGAACTTATCAAAGCACTCAGACTTACGGCGCAACAAATAAACGTACCCATATCTAGAATAATCATCAATGAAAGTGACGAAATATTCATAACCACCTCTTGCTTGGATATTCATGGGTCCACATAAATCAGAGTGAACCAATTCTAACAGTTGTTTGGCTCTATTCCCCTTTGCCTTGAAAGGCCTATTAGTCATTTTACCTTCTAAGCAGGATTCACAAACTGGAAATGGCTCCACTGCCAATGAGCTTAAAGGCCCGTCTACTACCAGTCTTTGAATCCTCCTCAAGTTAATATGACCTAATCTCAAGTGCCAAAGATATGTTTGGTTCAAATTAGAAGGTTCCTTTCTTTTAGTAGAGTTAGAAGATGTGTTGTTCAATTCCCTAAATTGCAGTTGCAGTGCAGGTTGACTAGGATTAATTATATATAAATTGTCTTACAATGTACCAGAACATATAATTCGTTTATTCATCATAATAGAAACATTACGATCCAAACAAACATTATAACCATCCAAAGCAAGTTTAGAAACCGAAATTAAATTCCTTCTAAAAGAAGGTACATAAAGACAATTGTTCAAAACCAAAATCCTATCAGAACCAAAAGATAAATGAATAACTCCTACTACAACTACTGCTACTTTCGTAGCATCTCCCATGAACACGTATATCTCACCATCTCTAAGCATTCTGGATAGCTGGAACTCCTGCATAGAATTACAAACATGATCAGTGGCTCCTGTATCTACACACCAAGTGCTCGTAGATATAGCCGCTATAAATGTTTCTGTAACTAGAGAAAGAGACATACCAGTATTGTTTGTCTTCTTAGGAAGAGGACAATCCTGTTTCCAGTGACCTGACTGTTTGCATCTGAAGCACTTTCCCTTAGGCTTTTTCACACCACCCTGCACTCCCACTGCCTTCACAGCTTTCTGTGTCTGAGCCTTTTTCTTCTTCTTAATACCTTTCGGCTTAGAGGAAGAACCTTTCTCAGCCACATTCACTTGAACACTCTGCCGAAATAATCCTTCAGCTCCCTGAAGTTTTGTCAGCAGTTCCGCGAGACTATACTGCCTCTTGTTCATGTTGTAATTCAAGCGGAACTGCTCAAAACTCTTGGACAAGCTCATAAGGATAATGTCAATCTGGGTTTCCCCGTCAAGTTCAGCATCAAGGATCTCTATCTCATTCAGATGCGACATCATCTTGAGAACATGATCCCTTATAGGTGTGCCTTCAGCTATCTGAGTGTTCATTAAAGCCTTCATGTCTACTTGCCTAGCAGCCCTATTCTGATCTCCAAAAAGTTCCTTGAGATTAAAGAGCATATCTGAAGCAGTGGCCATAGACTGATGCTGATGCTGCAAAACACCCGACATTGCTGCCAGAATGTAACATCGCGACATCTCATCAGCCTTAATCCACCGTTTATAATACTCTTTCTCATCTTCAGGAGCATCAATAGCAGACTGTTCAGGCTTGGGTTCATAAGTGCAAAACTTGTACTCCTCAGCAGTCAACACAATGTCCAAATTTCGTTTTCATTCAATATAGTTAGGTCCGGTAAGTTTGTTATCCTTAAGTATGGTGAATAGTGGATTAAAGCCCATTTTATCCTGAGAATCATGCATAAAAACATCACATAAATAAGGGTGCATTAATTATTAAGATCTATTGATTCCTCTAACAATTATTAAAATTTAATGCACTAACATCTAAACACCATAAGCTTCTGGTACGCCATGATGTGTGACATGTATACCAGCTAATTTTGTTTAAATGTTACTTCGGTCCTATTACTAAACAATATGCCACGTTGGGGTGGACTATATTATTTTTCATAGCTAAGTGTATACCATCATCAAATCTTAAATTATTTGAAATCTATGGAACTTGGTACGCCACGATGGGTGGCGTGTATACCTTCCAATATTCGTAATTTTGCCTTGATTAGAATACTTCAATTCAATAATCATCAATGGTTTGATTTCCAGGTAGTGGAGGAGTCACATCGGTCTTGCTTAAAACCCACAACCTTACAAGTTCGATGAACTCGTTTTTGACAAAATCGCCCCAAATCATAAATAAAGAAAATCCGTATTTTATTCCTTTTAAAATTAATTTAAGAAGTTTGTTCTTGTAATTTCTATAACATTCTAGACACCATAAATTACATGCCATGATGGGTGACGTATATATAATTTATATTCGTCTTTATGTTAAATTACCTACAACCAATAATGGAGACCATGGGATTTAATTTCATATTAATTCCCTCTCCCACTTAGAATTTTTTTATTAAAATTAAGGAATTTTAAAATTAAACGGGGTCCTATGTCGTTATAATTATGTCTAATCATGCATTCAAAATACACACATAATTTTAGCAACATATAACATTTAATTAAAGCAATAAATAAAATTCATGTCCATGTCATCCTAATTAAGTTAAACATGCAATTTTAAAGGAATTACACACATAATTAACGACACACATAATCAATAAATTAAAGCAATAATTAAAAATTTAATGGAAAAAATTAAAATAAATTTTCCACTATTATGGCCCTTGAAAAAAAATCCAGCTTTCGAAAAAAAAACTGCCCCAGCACCTGTTGCGCATGCCAGACCTGCGTTACAGCCAATCTGGGCGTGTTGCGCAGGTGCAGCCTGCGTTACAGCCAAAATAGGCATGTTGCACAGGTTCGACCTGCGTTACCGCCGTAACTTGGCCTGTAACGCAGGTCCGGCCTGCATTACCCCTGTTTCTGCTGTTTTTCACCGCGCCGGCCGCCTGTTCCTTTTCTATGAGTTTTGTTTTGATTTTGTTCGATTCAAACACCAACAGCAGCCCCTTGTAATCGCACAGCGGAACAAAAAACTACCGGAATTGATTTCCGATCGCACATAACTATTACAAAATACCCGGAACAATTACAAAAAAATATATCTAATACAAAACTAATTTTGTAAAATCTATTCTAACACGATCAACCCTCGTGTAAAATACAACCACGATTAAACCACGTGGAAACCAAAACAGAAATTAACCGCGATTAAACCACGTGGGATCCAAACACATAATTAAAATATACATGGCCATAATAGTGGATTAACAACCTGCATCAAAACCAATACAAGCAAAACACTATATACACGCATATATAATTACGACATGGACATTATATCATAAAACGTAGAACCCATTACCAGGCTCTTGATACCAATTGTTGGGAACCACGGACTTAGGGTGTTACTACGTTTTACGATAAAGATCACGAAAAGAAAATCACCTTGTTAACGGTTGATTCCACGCTCTTCTATTGTATTCCCAAATTCCCTTGAGCGAAGTGTGGCCTCCGTCTTCTCAAGTTATCCTCCCTTCTTGCTCCTTGGTGGCTACAATAGGTTTTCACCCACTCCCAAGCAAGAAGAGAATAAGAATATATATAGGTTACAATAGGGACCATGGATAATTAGGTTGGGCCTTATAATTACATCTTGAGCCTAGCCCAATGTAATTAAATATTAATTCAATCCACTAAAGAATTAATATTTGCACTACCTTTCCTAATACCGCAATTTAAATAATTAATTCAGTTCCAATATTATTTGCTTATTAAATTCCCCATGTTTAAAATATCACATGTCCATTAATTAAATAAATTACTGATAATTTATTTAATTAATATCTCTTATCCTTGATCATCCACTCAACCTTTATTTAATTATGCCAGAATAAATTTCTCATGCAGGGTTTCTCATAATTAAATCTTTTTGAGCTTTCAAGGGGACATCATTAACCCGAATATTATCAGGACATAGATTCCTTCAATAAATAATATCCACCATGTATATAATTCCATCACCCAAAATATAATGATATAATTCAAAAGAATTTCTTCATATATAAATCAAAGCATGTAAATAATATACACGTGTCAATTATTATTTCCGGATTAAGAACCTAAGCATTAATAATAACATAGAATCTTAGTTCTCCTTCTTAATCAGTATTAAGGTAACAATTCTAATTTTGATCATGTTCAATATACACAAAGTATATTAGTATTATTTATTAGTCAATATAAACTAATCTAAATAATACTACAACCATACCAGTGGATTGTCCAACACCACCTGTGCTGTGAACCTTATTGTATTATATAACCGTATTTAACAATCTAATATTCTGTATCCCATTTGATACTAGATTGTTCACAATATATAATATTAGACAACATGTAAACATTCAAATGATTCTCAATTAAACTGGCCAGAAATAAATGTATATACTTCAAATAAATATTTTCAGTATACACTAACACTTCAATATGCTGATTGGGTGCAAGCAATGCAGGAAGAGTTAAATGAATTTGAAAGAAATAACGTCTGGACCCTAGTGCCACGACCAAAGAACAGATCAGTTGTTGGTACAAAATGGGTGTTCAGAAACAAAACTGATAGTAATGGCATAATTACAAGGAATAAAGCAAGGCTGGTAGCAAAAGGATATTCTCAACATGAGGGAATTGATTATGATGAAACATTTGCACCAGTTGCTAGATTGGAAGCCATAAGGATATTTTTGGCTTATGCTGCTCACAAAAAGTTTACAGTATTTCAAATGGATATAAAAAGTGCTTTTCTTAATGGAGAATTGGAAGAAAAAATATATGTTAAACAACCTCCAGGTTTTGTAGATTCAAAATTTCCTCATCATGTCTACAGACTTGATAAAGCACTTTATGGCCTTAAGCAAGCTCCAAGAGCATGGTATGAGATATTAGCTCAGTTTCTTCTGGAAAGTGGATTTAACAGAGGGACTATTGACAAAACTTTATTCTATCTCAACCATGGAAAGGACTTACTTTTGGTGTAGATATATGTTGATGATATCATTTTTGGTTCTACAAATGACAGACTTTGTAAAATGTTTGCCAAGCTAATGCAGTCAAGATATCAAATGAGTATGATGGGAGAACTTAGCTATTTTCTGGGCCTTCAAGTCAAACAGAATGAAGAAGGAACTTTTATTTGTCAATCTAAGTACACCAGAAATTTGTTGAAGAAATTTGGAATGCAGGACTGTTCAAGTGCATCCACTCTGATGGCCACTGCAACAAAATTGGATAAGGATACTGGTATATCAGTAGATATTACTGATTACAGAGGTATGATTGGCTCATTACTCTATCTAACTGCAAGTAGACCTGATATTATGTATGCTACCTGTCTTTGTGCAAGATTTCAAGCAGATCCAAGAGAACCTCACTTAACAGCTGTGAAAAGAATTTTCAAATACCTTAAGGCTATAGCTGATCTAGGATTGTGGTATCCTAGGGAATCAGACTTTAAGCTAATAGGTTACTCAGATGCAGATTTTGCAGGGTGCAAAATTGACAGGAAAAGCACAAGTGGAAGCTGCCAATTTCTTGGAGGCAGATTGGTTTCTTGGTTTAGCAAGAAACAAAAGTCAATTTCCACATCAACTGCAGAAACAGAATACATTGCTGCAGGAAGCTGTTGTGCACAGATTCTTTGGATGAAGAATCAGTTAAGGGATTATGGGTTAACATATTTTAAAATCCCTATTTACTGTGATAATCAAAGTGCTATTGTTATGACAGGTAATCCAGTTCAACACTCAATGACAAAGCACATCAGCATTAGGTACCACTTCATAAGGGAGCATGTGATGGAAGGTACAGTGGAATTGCATTTATTTCCAACAGATAAATAACTAGCAGATATCTTCACAAAACCACTGTGTGAAGCTAGTTTTACAAGATTGGTAAATGAACTTGAAATGGTTTCAGGTTCTTTCTCTAAATCTGCTTAGTTTATGTTCTGAAATATCAGAATTTCTGATCAGTATTTACAGATATTACTATCTTTGTGTATTATGTGCTTAAATTGAAATTGTTTAAGTGCTGATTGTTGTCTGATGTGAATTTCTAAACTCTGATAGTGATATGAATGTTTCTGTGACTATTCAATCCAATGAGGATAATTGTGCTAGATGTTGACCTAGTAGTCTTTAATATATTAAAGATTCCATGTTTGAAGTAATTGTTTATGTGGATCTCTCTTAACAAAAGCAAATTTTGATATTAAGCTTAGTTATGTTTACTTTGTGTATCTTATTACTAAGTCAAAAACTAGAATGATGCTTCTTATCTGTTAAGTTGTCACGTTTTTAAATCTTATGGATGTAATAAGTGCTGATAAACCTCACTTATCAAAAGAAAAGGAAAAAGAAAAAGATAAGAAATAAAAATCAGGTACTCCTTTGAGATCTAGAGAAAAATAAATGTGGAAGGGAAGACCCAAGTGAATTGCTGGTATTAAGTAATATGCATTAGAAAAGCAAAATATTTCTTGGTGACTTTTCACACTCTATGATTACTGGAGAAATACTTTAATAATAGCATAAATTATGAAAAGCAGTCATGACTCACTTACACTGAGAAGCCACTGTAAAAAGGAATTTCAAAAGATGCATAAAATGAGCACAAAACAGTTGAGGTGGACTTATGCATGAACTCATTCTGTAGTGGACTTCAGACTAATGATAGATTTTGAGCAAAGTTCTGAGTTATGCCTTATTTCTAAGATGTACTGAAGTGAATCAGACTTTACTCTTTGTCTGATATTTAGCTTAATGCACACACTTACACTCCATATGAATGATGCAAATTACTGTGGTGATCAATATTGTTTTAGATGAACAGTTTAAGTGTCAGTTGCATAAATTCTGAGAACAAGTTATGATGGAAGTTCTGATGATTAAGTTCTGTTGAAATCATATCAGTATTTGTGTAAAGAATTACAGAAATACACATTCACTTTTTGAGTTAAGGAGCCATATTCTGACGACCTTTAAATTCTGATAATAATCAAGTTCTGATGCTTATGTGGCAGTATTTATTTACTAGATTTATTTTTGGTCATTACTTAAATGGTTATATTTTTCAGAATATTGGATTATGCGAGATAAAGCAGTAATAATCATTTGTTTAGTGGGAACAATTTTTTTTTGAAAAACTGAACGTGCAATATAATCATTACTTATTTACCGTGCCCATTAACTTTTCTCTTAACTGCTGCATGGCTAACAGATGTAAAGGTCTGTTCCATTTCTCAATAACTGTTGTCACGTGGGTTCTCTAAGTAAAAGAGATAAAAGATTTTCAAATCTTTTATTCACATTTCTATTTTATTCACTCTCTCTCTTTTTCTTATTCTCTCACATTTTTTGACGGTTTTCTTTACAGGCATTTTCTCAAGCCACTTTTAGGCACTCTAACTTCTCACTTATTTTTTATGGCGCCCAAGGATTTAATTGTTGATGGAGCCAAGTTTGTACCAAATAACTATGCTACAATCTTGAATAAGGATGAAGCTCCATCAGATCTGCACTTTGTGCAAGATTTATTAGCCAATAGTGAGATTGGGTATGCTTTGACCCAACCTCAAACTATTTCAAGCAAACAAGTGCTAACATTTTGGCGAACTGGGCTTTTTGATAATGGTGGTGCTGCTGGTTCACCAAGCATAATTTTCACATCAGGAGATGTCGAGCATGTGGTTACTCCAGGAGCAGTTCATAAAGCTCTCCACTTACCTGAAGGTTGTACATTCTCAACAGTGGAGGATCCTGTTTTACAGCAGCTTATGGCCAGTCTGGGCTATGAGAAAATTTTGGGAAAGCTGGGTCAACTGAAAAGATCAAATATCATAAAGGAATGGAGCTCTTTCTTTGATTGTATCACCAAGGCATACGCCAATAAATGCTCCAACTTTGATGTTATTCCCATCATGAGTCAGCAAATCGGGTATGCCCTTATCCATCAAACTCATTTTGATTTTGCAAGTGTTGTGCTAGGTTTTATAGGGGATAGGATGACAGAGGATAGGAATGTAGTATACTTTTCTAGATTCTATCAGTTATATATACTTATTGTTGTGCTGATGAACCCCAACCAGCCAGTGATTTAATTTCACCCTTTAAGCTTGCAAAAAGGGCCTTTAATGATTTGTTAAATGCTGACAATAAGAAAAATGTGCTGAGACCCTTACAGATTCCTCAGTCAGTAAAACAAATCTTGGTAAATGTTGATCCACAAACTTATACATCTGTCTATCCTGATGTCCAACCCACCAACTCATCACAACCAACACAACAGCCATCAGAACATACCATCTCTCACCAGCCTCAAACTCAACCACAACCTTCAGCACATCTAGTGAAGCCTTCATCTTCAAACCAAAGAGGACATAGACTGTGCCTCAGTCTCAGCATAAGAGAAGGAGAATTATTCTAAGAGATGAGTCAGATAATGAGGAACATGTTCCACTATCAGAACCTGTTGTTGTAGAAGCTGAGAAGATATTTTCTCAGAAAGATACTTAAACTGGGAGTTCTAGGCCCCTCAAAAGGCTTAGAAAGCTAAATACTAATGATGAAGCTCCCAAAGTCTCTACTTCAGCAAAGAGACTTAAAAAGCAAAGAGCCAGGAGGGCTGTAAGTAATCATCACACTCTGAAGAAATCCTGGAAGCAGCAACTAAGGAAGGGGATCAAGAATCTCTGATCTCAACAGAACCTATAGTAATTGAATTACTTCTCACAACTGAATCAGACTTTACTCAAGCTCAAAAGTCTCCTATTCAAGAGCAAGAGGATATTCCAGAGCAAGTGCCTACACCTCTTGTGTCTCCTATCATTAATTCAATATATGCTGAAGACCCAGGTACAAGTGCTGAAATAGACATACATAACTTGGTTATGCCTGAGGTTCTGTACTTGGAAGCTCCACTAACTCAACTCACTCCACCAACAACACCAATTTTGGATGCTGATTTCAATGCAGATATTCCAACAACACCAGTTCTGAATCTAGATGATGAAGATCAGATTATAGGTGGGCATCAAAATTTGGATGTTGATCAGAACTTAGTTGCATATCAGAATTTAGAGGATGATGTTGAAACCTCTATAGCCTCACATACTGTTATTCTATCAGAGGATGCTGATACTGCAGGCTCTGTAAGTTCTGATACTGACAATGCTGAAATTATAAGTGAAGCTGCTACAAATGTAGATGCTGATGCAGCTGGTCCATCTGGACATGCACCTCAACAAGCTCCATGCAAAGCCGGTCTAATCAAGAAGTTTGTTAGAGAGGATGCACCACTTCCTTGGAGTGAAACTCCTAGAGGAAAGGAGTGGACTAAGGATTGGAACAAAGTTAATTTTGTTCCTACTGAAAAAATTCTTGCTGAGTACCTGGCCAAAGCTGATGAAATGTTGATAAATGATGATTTCAAGGCACAACTTACTACATTGAGTACCAGGCACCTTTAAGGTCAATACTCAATAACTCATGACAAGGTGAACAAAATTCAAGAATCACTGATCCAGCAAGATATGAATGTAAAATTGGAAAAGAACAGATTTTTTAAGCCAGCCTTTGACCGAATTGGGTATATTGAAAAGACTCAGGAGAAGCAACAAGATCATATTTTCTGAAATTCTAAAGAATCAAGCTTCTCAGCAAACTCAACTCAATGAGATCCAATCCTCAGTGGAATTGCTTTTCTCTCTTCTTCTACCTGCTGATGCCAAAAAGGGGGAGAAAGTGATCAAGTCCAAATGCAAATCTAGTCAAGTACTGAAGGGTAAGGATGATGGAAATAATGACCAGGGAAACTCTGAAAAGGGTAGAGGTCATGGTCAAGGTCAAGGTTCTTCATCTAAGAAAGCTGAAACTTCTACACAGAGTTCAAGCTATGATGCTAATAGAAAAATAAGTTCTGGTAAACAAGTTCTGACAAAGCCTGATGTTCCTACACAGGGTGAAAGTTAAGAGTTTATGCAGAAACTGAAGCTCAAGGGGAAGGAAACAATAGTTTACTATCAAGACCCTAAGTTACAAAAGCTGGATGAAGAAATTTCAAAAAGACTATTTCTTAAAGAAAATCCAGGAATGGACTTTGAAAGTCTAAAGGAAGAAGAAGCCAGACTTAAAGCAGAAAATGTCAAATCAGAGTCTAAAGCTTCTATTGTTGAAAAGAAACTTCCAAAGCCTAAGGGTATTGTGATTAAGGAGAAGACAAATTCTGAGGCAACCAAAGTCAAATCACAAGTGGAGGTAGATCCAAGATCCAAGGGCAAAGCAAAAATTGATGAACCTGTAAAGCTATACATGCCAATCATGGATGAAGAAATAATCAATGATAAAGATACTAGTTTGATTTTGAAGAAAAAGGATATTCAAACAACCTCTGACAGAGCTCATGTTGTTCAAGATCAGGACTTAGTAAAATCTGATATTACAGTGAAGCAAGCAACCTCTGACATAGCTTAAGTTGTCTTGATATCAGAAGATAAAGAAACCTCTGACATTGCTCATGTTAAACCTTCAAAGATGCTACTACCAGGATTCACAAAAGCTCAATAGACTCAACCTTTGAAGACTACATCAAGTGGTTTTGAAGCAAGAGTTGTTTAAGGAAAGGAAGCAAGAGACAAATCAGGATTAGGTAGTTCTAAAGAGAAGAGAATACACAACACTACCAATGATCCAACTTCTTTAAGTGAACCAGGAGTAGGTGCAACTCCTGAGAGATTGAATAAACTTGAATCTATACAAATGGTTTATCACTCTATTTTGAAAGAAGATGTCATGTTATACTTTGTGACAGATGGGAGGGTATTCCAAATCAAGAAGAATGCTATTCCATTGAAGTATTTTGAAGAAATGGAACATGTTCTATTTCTACTTTAAGTGAAAACAGATCAACAGATGGTGCTGATATTGTTAAAATCATCACTACATTTTCTAGTAATAAGGGACTTGAATTCAATCTAGAGTCTGATAAAGCCTATATCATCAGACTGGATCAGGATATAAGAAAAGCTAAAATAAATGATCTCAGGGCTGCTATCTTTCAAACTGGTGAAGATACAGTTGAACTGAAAAATGCTATAAGGAGGATGGTCAATGAACTTGAATATGCTGAGAGAACACTTTTGAAGAACTATCTCAGAACAACTCCTGACATCAAAGAGATCAGAAATTGAAGCCAAGTCAAAAATCTATAACTGCTTAAATTCTGAAGTATATACAGACTGAAGTTGATATCAAATTTTAAGGATGGTAAAGCTGTAAGGACTGTAAGTTGTAGTTGTCTAGTCAAATTCTCATGTATTTGTACTTAATGTTTTTGACATCATCAAATATCTGTTAAAGTTGTATATTATGCTAATTTACAAGTTGGGGGAGATTGTTAGATATATTTGTGATATCATGTCTAATGATGATTTGTGTTTAGTTTTCTGATCTTAACTAACAGGACAAATCAGGACTTAACTGGAAATCAGTACTTATACTGAAGTCAGGACTTAAGATATCAGAACTTAAGTTATCAGAAGATATTTATCAAGAGATAATATCAGGACTTAAGGAGACTTTCAGATAAGAAAGGCGGCTGATTGAAAGGAAAGAAGATCAAGACAAAAACAAGAAGAGATATGCATGAAGAAGAATTCTATGAAGAATAGAATACTTGGAAGAAAAGATAACTAGTTGATATATATTAGGATGCAGAATCATATTCGATATCAATTAGAAGATTATTTTGTAACTGTGTGTCTATATAAACACAGCATAGGGTTTACACTATATGTATTATCTAATTCGAGAATATTATTCATTGTAACCCTAGCAGCTCTCGTGATATTTGTTCATCACTGAGAGAGAACGGTTCCATTATAATACTGTTTTATTAATAAGATTATTCTGTGTTTCATACTTGTGTTCTTAATTCGATTTGATTGTGCTAGACAATGTATTCAACCCCCTTCTACAGTGTATGTGACCTAACAGCATAAGCCAAAAATATCCTTATGGCTTCCAATCTAGCAACTGGTGCAAATGTTTCATCATAATCAATTCCCTCCTGTTGAGAATATTCTTTTGCAACCAGCCTTGCTTTATTCCTTGTAATTATGCCATCACTATCAGTTTTATTTCTGAACACCCACTTTGTACCAACAACAGATCTGTTCTTTGATTTTGGCACTAGAGTCCATACTTTATTTCTTTCAAATTAATTTAACTCTTCCTACATTGCTTGCACCCAATTAGCATCTTGAAGAGCTTCTTCCACTTTCTTTGGTACAGCCTGAGAAAGAAAAGAATGAAAGAGACATTCATTTGATGTTGTTGTTTTAGTTCTAACACCTGCTTCAGGATCTCCAATAATCAAGTCAGGTGTATGTGCTTTAGTCCCCTTCCTTGCAGATGGAAGGTGATCTCTAGAATTGGATGCTCCCCCATGATCCATGTTGTCTCAATCAACATTTTCTGATTCTCCCCCTCAAATTATGCTCTCTGAGTTGGATCCTTCAGAATTTGAGTTTCCAGAATTATTAGAACTTGGCCCATCAGAACTTGATGAATCAGAATTTGAGTTTCCAGAATTATCAAAACTTGGCCCATCAGAACTTGATGAATCAGAACTTGAAGTGCCTGTTCTAGGTTCTGATGCTTCTTGAGATGTGGTTGGATCTTCAATATGCCCCCCTTCACAGGTGCATTATCATTTGGCGTAGTCACCATAGTTTCAATAACATCAGAGTTTAACCCATCAGAGTTTGCGGTATCAGGATTTAGACTGTCAGGATTTACAGAATCAGAATTTAAAACTTCATTTTCGAATCTCAGCTGATCATGATCATTGAAATCTTCAAGTCTAGTAATCTTCTTATCTTCAAAAGAGACATTGATAGATTCCATGACAACCCTTGTTCTTAAATTGTAGACTCTGAAAGCTTTTGTGGAAAGTGGATATCCAACAAAAATTCCTTCATCAGCTTTTTAAATCAAATTTGGATAGCTGTTCGGGATGAGTCTTAAGAACAAAACACTTGCATCCAAATACATGAAAATACTTCAAATTTGGCTTCTTTTTCTTCAACATCTCATATGGTGTCTTTCCATGCTTGTTGATAAGTGTTGCATTCTGAGTAAAACAAGCAGTCTACACACTTTCAGCCCAAAAGTAGGTTGGTAATTTTGCTTCATCAAGCATAGTTCATGCAGCTTCAATAAGAGTTATATTCTTTCTTTAAACAGCTCCATTTTGCTGTGGAGTTCCAGGAGTAGAGAATTCCTGCTTTATTCCATGGTCTTTGCAGAACTCTTCCATAATCAAATTCTTGAACTCAGTGCCATTATCACTTCTTATGATCTTCACAGAATCATTGACCAACTTATCTAGTTGTTTGACATGATCAATCAAGATAGATGCAGTTTCACTTTTTGTGTGCAAGAAATACACCCATGTGTATCTGGTAAACTCATCTACTATGACCATAGCATATTTCTTCTTTGCAATAGACATGACATTCACTGGACCAAATAGATAACATGCAATAAGTGATAAGGCTCAAGAATTGAAGATTCAGTCTTGCTCTTGAATGAGGATTTTCTTTGTTTTGCCTTTTGACATGAATCACAAAGGCCATCAGGAGCAAATACTGATTTTGGCAGTCCTCTCACAAGATCTTTCTTGACTAGTTCATTTATAATGTTAAAATTTAAATGAGTTTCTTGTGCCAATTCTAGCTTTCTTCAATTGATGCTCTGCTTAACAGACAGATTACAGAACCATCAGAACTTGTTGAAAGCTTGGCTTCATAAATGTTACCATGCCTGTATCCCTTTAGAACAACTTTGCCTGTAGATTTGCTTATAAATTCACAGTGTTCTTCAAAGAAATCCACATGATAACCTCTGTCACAGATTTGACAAACATTAAGCAGATTATGTTTAAGTCTTGAGACTAGAGCTACTTTTTCAATGATGATATTCCCAAGATTGATATTGCCATATCCCAGAGCTTTTCCCATGTTGCCATCTCCATAAGAAACTCCTGGGCCAGCTTTCTCCACAAAGTCTGATAGCAGGGTTTTATTTCCAGTCATATGTCCTGAACGTGCACTGTCCAGAATTATGATGTTTTTCCTGTTGCCCTGCAATCACAAAGACCACTAATGATTAGTTTTAAGGACCCAGACTTGCTTGGATCCTTTGGCCTTATTAAGTTTGTTAACATTTGCAATGGATTTAACATCAGAGTTTATGTTAACATTTTTTTATCAGAATTTACAGTATGAGACTTTGCATCAGAACTTATACTAGAAGGAATAATGCTAATTTCTTTAAAGAATGTTTTATTTGATAATAATCATAGTACAAACTATGATATTCCTTACAAGTATAAATGGAATGCCATAAAATACCATAATGAAAACAAGGATTTTGTGGCTTAAACCTAACAGACTGACTCTTAACTCCTGACTTAGAAGGTAAGGAGTTTATATTCTTATTCTTCCTGCAAAAAGAAGCCAGATGGTTAGAATTTCTACAGTTATAGCATTTCTTTCTAGGTGCATTAGGAACAGGCATATAATTATTGATTTTATTCACACCTTCCTTTCCATTCCTATTTTTCCTAGGTGGTTTTACCTTGTTTACATTCTTAATCTCTTTCAGCTTATACTTAAGTTGCTTCTTTGTCATTAAGCCTATGTTAACTTCAGCTGGTATATCCTATTTTAATTTGTCAGAAGTTGACTCTGCCTTAACTTCTGTCTCAATATCTTCCATCTTTTCAGAATCAGACTTTATAGTTTTTGCTACAAACTTAACAGGATTTACCTTTGGCTTATTAGTTTGTTTAACAATAATTGGCTTAATTTGTTCAGTTCCTGTTTCACTTTTATCATCTCCATAACCTAAGCCCTCTTTCCAGTTTCCACTACTTAGTAAATTCTGAGTTGTTTAGCCAGAGTTAGTCCAAGTCCTGATAATCTCTTTTTCCTTTTATAACTCAGTTTTTAGAGATTGATTCAATTTTAACACTTCATACCTAACATAAAAAGCATCATCTCTTTCTTTTGGAGTTTGATGGAACATAACTAACTCCTTTTCTAAATAGTCATTCCTTTTCTTAAAATCCAGATTTTCAGAAGTTAACCAATCACATGTTAAAGTCTGATCTCTATAGCTAATGAATATGGTTTTAAGATAAGATCTCAACTCAGTAATATCATTAGTATGAAAGGCATAAGTTGTTTGAGGTACCTTTAACTCAGTAGTATCAGAACTGCTATCAGCATTTGCCATCAAGGCATAGTTTACCTCATCTTCAGAATCTGAAGTGTCTGTCCAGCTTTTCTTCTTTATGATAAGTGCCTTGCCTTTGTCACCTTTTCCTTTCTTGCAATTAGGAGATATGTGACCTTTCTCACCAAAATTGTAGTATTTGACATTTGAGTAATCTCCTCTGTCAGACTTTCCTGCTTTGCCTTCAGATTTTCTGAATCCCTTCTTATCAGAACTTCCACTTTTCTTGGAAAACTTTTTCCCCTTCTGAATTTCCTGTAGGCTATCTTTGTGATACCCTTCACCATAAGAGCACACAATCTCATCAACTCTTCATCAGCATCCATCTCAGATAGACTTTCAGTTTCTGAATCCTCATCATTATCAGAACTTGATGACTCAGTATTAGACTTTGTGATGAGAGACTTTCCTTTGCCTTTCTTTGAGGCAACCACTTTGGGGGATTCTTCCTCAGCCTTAAGAGCAACTGTCCTTGACTTTCTCCCCTGTCTCTTGCTTCTTTGATCCATCTCAAGTTCATGAGTTTTGAGCATACCATAAATTTCATCAAGAGTAGTTTCATCAAGAGCATAGTTGTCTCTTATAGTAGTTGCCTTCAAATCCCAACTTTCAGGATGAGCTAAAAGGAATTTAAGATTAGTATCTTCAAGATCATATTCCTTATCCACTAGTGACAGATTATTCAAGAGTTTGACAAATCTGTCATATAAACCAGTTAATGACTCATCAGGTTTTGAGTCAAAGTGTTCATACTCTTGAGTGAGTAAAGTCCTCATGTTCTTCTTAATTGCATCAGTTCCCTGGCATCTTATCTCCAAGGCATCCCATATTTCCTTTTCAGTCTTGCAGTTAATTAGCCTGTTTGACATGACATTATCAATGGCACTATACAACAAATGCCTTACCTTTGCATCCTTGGCAATAGATGAGATATCTTCAGCTGTATATTCACTTTTCTCCTTTGGTACAGTCTTCGCTGGTTGATCTGCAACTACAACAGAGAGTTTGGTTGGCTTATGTGGTCCTTCTTTAATTCTGTCAAGGTATTCTGGATCTGTAGCTTCCAGAAATATAGTCATCCTCACTTTCCATATGGGATACTCAGAAGGTCTCAGTATGGGAACCCTAATAGTCTCATATCGATTATGAATTTGAGTCTTTGGAGTTTCTTCAGTTTTGGTGGGCTTGGTTGGAGTTTGTTCTTCTTCAGACATGATTGTTTTAGAATTTTACTGTATTTGTGTTAACAGATAGGCTCTAATACCACTTGTTAGGTCACACACACTATAGAAGGGGGTTGAATACAGTGTATACTACAATCAAATCGAATTAAGAACACAAGTATGAAACACATAATAATCTTATTAATAAAACAGTATTGCAATGGAACCGTTCTCTCTCAGTGATGAACAAATATCACGAGAGCTTCTAGGGTTACAACGAATAATATTCTCGATAATGATAACACTTATAGTATAAACCTTATGCTTTGTTTATATAGACACACAGTTACAAGATATTCTTCTAATTGATATCGAATATGATTCTGCATCCTAAAATATATCAACTAGTTATCTTTTCCTCCAAGTCTTCTATTCTTCATAGAATTCTTCTCCATGCATATCTCTTCTTGTTTTAGTCTTAATCTTCTTTCCTTTCAATCAGCCGCCTTCCTTATCTAAATGTCTTCTTAAGTCCTGATATTATCTCCTGATGAATATCTTCTGATATCTTAAGTTCTGATTACTTAAGTTCTGATATCTTAAATTCTGACTTCAGTATAAGTACCGATTTCCAGTCAAGTCCTGATTTGTCATGTTAGTCAAGATCTGAAAACTAAACACAAATCATTATTAGACATGACATCACAAATAAATCTAACACGTCTTAAAGCTTCATCCTTGATGGTCAAATCCATCCATACCACTCAAGTCAAGGCTCAGACTCAAATAAATGAACTTAAAAATTCCTTTCATGAAGTCAAGAAAAAAAGTGAGTATGAGGTCCAAAAATAGTTAAGGCCTTTAATTTCCAGACAAGATAAAATAGAAGCTAATCAAGTTAGGATGGAAGCTACACAAGCCAAGATGTCTGGACAATTGTATGAGGTTATGAGTCCCTAGAGCTTACTGTCTCTCTCCTTTTTGGTGATGATGCCAAAAAGGGGGAGATAATTTCTAAGTCTAAATGCAAGCAGCTCAAGTCATATACTGATGACATGGATGATTCTCCTGATGGAAGAAATAAGGGGGGAAGCACCTAGAAGTTATAAGGATGGAGGTGGAGACATTATTGGATCTAGTTGGGGTTCAAAATTCACTAACCAATCAAATGGAACAAGTGGTAGAAAGGAAAAAAAGCAGACCGTGCTCTCAAGGAAATTGACTAGTGTGACAACCATTTAAAATCAAACTCTGACAGTCACAAATATTGATGATGACCAAGCTAAAAGGGTAGTAGATACTGGTACTGAAGCAAGTCTATTCATGCAAACTCTGAAGGTAAAGGGAATAAAAATAACTTTATTCTACAAGGATCCTAAAATCCAGGCTTTTGATTCTGAGGTGACTAGAAGATTATTTGAAATAGAGAATCTTGGAGTTGACCTTGAGCAAGTCAGATTGGTGGAAGAAGAATTTGCTCTGCTGAAATCTCAAACAATAAACTCTGATACTACTCCTCAAATTGAAGATATTCCTAGAATATTGAGAAGTCAGAGACCTAAAGAAAATGGAATAATCATCAAAGACAGCAGTACAACTGCAAATACTAAAAGACCTAATACTAGGTCTCAAGCTATCTTAAATGATGGTAGGAGGTATAAGGGGAAGGAAAAAGTTGGAGAAAAATTAGCAGTTCCAAAATCTCAAATACTGATAGATCCAGTCTATACAATAGGTCAAGCTCATGATGATGCTGATGAATATAAAATCTTTTAAGAAGAAGCCAATTAGGTTCACAAGAAAAAGGAAAGTCATTCCTGGATCAGATTGGGCAGAGAAGCTAAAAATCACTTCAACTACCGACTCTGCTTAAGTTGAAGAAGTAAAGACTGATGCTCAACCAGTCTCAACCACTAATACGACTCATGTTGAAGACATAAGTGCTCAAAAAATAAAAGCTAATCATTCAAATCATGATGAGGATCCAAAATCTGATGAAGATAAATCTGGTTCAAAAGATTCCACAAATCCTGATAACTCTTATCTTTCACTAGCTGACAAGAAGAAGTTGTTGTGGAGTAGCAAGACACCGGCACCAAAGAGAGACTCTTCTGAAATTATCAGCAAAATCTAAAGTGGTACTTTTCAGGCAAGAATTGCTGGTAAGAAAAGGTGGTTTGGTCTTCCTAATACTGACACATATCAAGGGAATGCTCTGATTCTCAGGGAACCTGGGAATTTGACAAGAATTGAAAAAATTGTGAAGTTTGAAGATCTACAAAAAATCATATATGTCCAAATTGTGCTTTACATGTGTAACACAAACAAGCCAAAGAAAAAGATCATATATTTTCTTGAGTCAGGTAAGAGGTTGAGGATATTCCAGGAGCAAATGCAGGACAAACTATGGAAAGAAATAGATTATGTTGTATGTTTGCTCAAAGTCAACAATTCTACTACTATTAGATGGTTTGAGAACTTGAAATATTTGGTATACTAAAAACAGAGAGGAATTCTAATCAAATATAAATTCTTTTCAAAGTACACTGCTGAAGATGGCTCATATGATGATATTCCTAAAGGAAGGGCTCAGATAACTGAATCATTGGGAGTGAAAGTTCTTACTTTCAATCCAAATGGTAAGAAGGTTCGATTTGATGAACTGGATGATTTATCTCTAAGCAGATCTAAACTTCATGACCTCGGAGCAGCTATCTTTCAAAATGATGAATCTACTCAAGAGCTAAAGGATATCAAGTAGAGAATGGAAATGTTCTTGAATGTAGATGAAGAAAACCTGCCCAAGCCATTCTTCATTGAAGCTACATGATATAACATAATTAAAGATTGAGGATTAAAGTCTGATGCACTGACTGTAAAATTGTACATTTGCAATATTTTTACATTTAGATAGTTTTGACATCATTAATTAGAAACTTGTACATATTTACATAATGCAGAAGTTGGGGGAGATTGTTAGATGTAATTGATGATATCGGTATTTAAGCTATCAGAGTTTTCCATCAGTACTTGTGATATCAGAGTTTGACAAAGGATGACATCATCAGCATTTGTCATTAGTATTTGTCATCAGCATATGTTCATATAAGTATTTGTCAAGCTAGAAATTAAGAGATGTCACAGGAGGATATATTTGCAGAGATATGTCGGTGTAGGACTTTACTTATTTGTAGCAATCAATAGTTGGATATGTATTAGAATTTTTTATCCATGTATATCCTATCAACTAGATTGATTGTGTAACTGTGTAGTATATTAGCACAGATTAGGTTCACACTTTATGTGTCGATTATTGTTCTATCATTTTGTGTAACCTAGTAGCTCTCAAAGTCACATGTTCATCCTTTAAGAGAGTTTTGTAAATAGTTTTTATTCATTAATATAGAGAGACTGTTCTTTATATTTGAGTTTCAATTCAATTTAATTATGAATACTATATTCACCCCCTCTACAGTATACTTAAAGGCCTAAAAATGTTTTACTTATTGTAAGTACATTAGCTATGAAGAAAGTTAGTATGGATACAAGATGACCTTTGTGTCACAGTTGTCTAGCGAGTGATATATATATGTGCCATTTGAAAGTGATTTTGCTTGTATAATACGGCTGAGTAGGGGTCTGCAACAATTACTTCAAGTCGCCATGTGTGATTCAGCAGCTATGGTCATTGAGAAAGCTTTTGAGATATGTACAAAGGACCAATGTGTACTAATAGAAATGATATGCTGGGGTTTATGGAATAAACACAACAAATGGGTTCGGAAGAAGGCCAATGATTCTGCATTTGTGGTTTGAGCTTCTGCGATGAACTTGCTCCAAGACTGGAAGGAGGCAAATATTAGTGAAAAACATTGTGTAAACCAAGTTGAAACAGGCTCATAAGTATGGACTAAACCCCTATTGGAATAGGTGAAGATAAACGTCGATGCTGCAGTATTGCAACATATGAGTATTGGCGTATGTAGTGTCATATGAGAGTGGACGGGTTATGGCAACCACGAGAGATGAAAGTTATAGGCTTGAAAGAAGCCATGTCGTAGGCAAATGAGTTAAATATTACTCATTATATTGTGGAAACAGACTCAAAAGGCCTTGTTGGATGCTTGTAATCGAAAATCGGGTGAAGCCTATTTTGGAACTATTATGATGGACTGTGTCACTTTGATGAAATACATTGCTCAAGTGCTAATTATATTGGCCTATCGATCCGCGAATAGTATAGCACATGGACTAAATAAAGCTTCGTATTTTATGTTAGATTTAGGTGAGTATTATGCCACTCCAAGTTTCCACCTGATTTTCTTTATCATGTATTATAATATGATATTATTTAATCAATACAAATATGATCTACTAAAAACAACTAATATTATACCAATTAATATAAGGTATGGGCCTGTATTTTAAATTAAAATGAACCAAAATTACTATTTGAAAAAAAAACCTCTCTATCATATTTAGCAAAAAAAAAAAAAAAAACCCTTTATATCACATAAACACAAAAATACTCCATTCCTTTTTTCACGAAACGCACTTGCAAAAGATTAATTTATTAAGGAGAAATTAATAGGGGTGCTAAAAAATCCGTCAAACCTTAAATTCGGACAGCACCACGGCAATCCGATGAAAAAAAAATTGAAACTGATAAAACCGTTTTTAATGGTTCGGTTAATAGGAACGTTCACGCATAAATGGTTTGGTTATGATTTTCAATAAATTAAAACCATTGAGACCAAACCGGACCGTTATATAATAATATATAATAATTCTCCTAAATACCTACAAGTTAAGATTATAAACTATGATTTTGTTTATTTGTGGGTGTATATTATAGTAAAAACATCAAATTACTTTTTAAATAAAAACTTCAGTTAATTGTTAATATGTCGCAGTTATACTCTAATTCATATACTTAGAACTATTTAAATTAAATTAAAGTATATAAAAGTCATATGTAAACTAAATATTTATAAATATATATCATAGTACTTATATGTAATATATAATACTAATATATAATAAATTTTGTATTACATTTACTTAAATAAATGTTTACTCGTAAGTTTAACAAAAATGAATGATTAGGGGGGTCTATTCATTTCAAATTTTAAAGGATGATTAATAATCTATGAATTTTAAAAGATTTTCGTTGATTTTAATTGTTTGGGATTTTGATAGAGTTAATCCAAAAATCTTGTAGAGTCTTGCAGATTTTATGGCATTTTTCAGATGTCCATCAAAATCTCATGTATTTTAAAGATATTTCAAAATATTAAAAATGTACTAGCAAATCCATCAAAATCCACAACTTTTTTTAAATAAAAAAATCCATGAATACCACCAAATTTTGATTGACCTTTCAAAATTTAAATTGAATACATTCAGATTTTAAAAGACTTTCTCCGATACTTAATACCTTATGATTTTTAAAATTCATAAAAATTCTTCAAAATCCCAATTAAATTAAACCCGAAGTTCAAACCATGATTAAAAAACGAACCAATCCATTATTTTATGTTCCGATTTAATTTGATTTTGGCGTTTAACCAGTTTGATTTGATTTTAAATTTCAAAAGAAATATTTTTAGTTATTGGGTTGAAAAAAAACAAGAATCCGGATGGGTTAAACACCTTATAAGTAAAATTCCAGTATTGGTGTGGGGAGAGCAAGTGTGTATCTGTCTAAAATCAACAATGGCGAACAACACCCACGGCGACGTAGTACTAATGCTGGAAGCACCTCCGTCAAGTCGTCCGTCGTGGTGGAGCGGCGGCGACGTAATAGACGCACTCCCTTACATCGACGATGAATACGTGAAAGAAGAAGTGGATCTTTTGATTCAAAACGAGATGCGAATGAGCTCCAAAAAACCCTCCGATTTTCTCAAACAACTCCCTCCCATCCCCCCCTTCAATCTCCAGGTAACTTATTCTAGAGTTTTTGATTGTTGCTAGGTGTGTTAATTGGAGTGTTAGAGCTTGATTCATGTGTTGATAATTATGTTTATTCTCAAACCTAGGCGTGTTTATTACATTTTTGTTTCATGGTTAGTTATTTGTTTACCTCTGTTATGTCTTTGGTGTTTCATTTATCTGCAGTTACTACGTGTAGCTGTTATATGACACTTGGTTTTGGGATTTATTTACTAGTGTCAGTATAAAGCTAATTTAAATGTTAAAATTTGAGACGGTCATTCTAGATGATTATTTGTATGGAATAACCAGAGTAACAAATTACTCTAGACGGAGGATAAATGGCAGTCCATTTTAGATAAATTTGTGAGGATTATACCATCTTAATACAATTACAATTGTGACTTACATTTTGCATTCTCGATATTCTCTGAGACTAGAGACACATAAACAGTAATATGCTTTCTGTGATGTGCATTGTGTGCCACAGCTCTAACACTTGTGGAAAAGACGAGATTTAGTTTGTTATACATATTGGTTTAAGTGTAGCATTCTTTTTAGTTCAAGTAGATATACTGTAATATTGAAAATAGTTACTAACCCTAACTATTTCATATCGAATCCCCAGAATCATCCACTGCTTGCCAGGGAATTTGAAAGAGTTAGAGCTTCAAAGCCACCTGTACCTCTAGATATGTCACGGTATGGCCTGGAAATGCCATCTGCTAACAAAAGGAATGATGAGGCTGCTTGGAATCAGGCTCTTCAAAAAGCTCAACGTTTGCTTCAGCATCAGGTGATCAGGTATTATGCCTTGCTAGTTGTTTGTTGACTATGTCAGATTTGTTTGCACTTGAAGTTTGTTCATCTGCATCAGAGTGGTGGGATTGTTTGTATTTGCCTATGTAATAGTTTATTCTGAATATATGAAAGCTAGTTCTTGTTCGAATTCAGATGTTTTAGACACATCTTGAAATTCATAAACATAGAATTAGAAAATTTTAAGGATAAAGAAGAGCTGGTATTGTCTTTCAATTTCTTATGTTATCATATATGGGAAAGTGAGTTTTTCTAACAATTTTGTGTTTCATTTATGAACTAAATTTGGTTTGCACTTCACTTTACCAGTTATATTATCCTCTTTCTTTGCCTATGTCCGCGCTTTGCCTTTTTATATTGTTTTCGACTTCTTCTCTTTCATCTACATGTTGGCATTCGTCTTCCTATTGTCACATTTGTTTTTAATTTCTAGGCTAGAAAATCTCGAATTGATGTCAAAACATGGCGCTGATGTCTGGATACAACACAACCAACGCCTAGAAGCGATGTTATCAAGGTTTGTCTATCCTACTTCATCCAGGATATTTTTCTGTACCATTCCTTCTGAAGTTCATCAATCAACATGTCCCTCTGCTTTTTAAAATTATATATTGCAGTTATTAAATTATATGTTGCAAATTATTTGTTGTTATAATAATTTCATGCCGGTTAAGCTACAACTATGTAGCAAGAGTAAGTTATTATCACTTTTATAAATGTCTTGTTATGATCTTCTTAGAGTAAGGACATGTGATTCTCTCCGGAAACATAGTTCGAGTTTTTCTCACCAGTCTGGTGAAGCCAGGAATATTTTATTGTATGCATACTGACAGAATTGGGCATTGTCAAAATCTATAGCCTGAGTACTTGCATAAACTGAGTTCTTTGTGGAAACAAAGAGCTCTGAATTCTTAAAAGAGTGTTGTTGATTGATGGAACAGGTGTTTGATTTCCGTGATAAAAACTAAAGCCCCGGTATTCACTTTCTAATTATGTACTTCTAATTTTTTAAATATTCAGAGTGCAAGCAGAAGCTCTTCAGATACGGAAAGAGATAGATGGTGTGAATTTAGAAAGGAAAAAACATCAGGTTATTAGAATTCTAAACTTACAGTTAAGATATATATTTTTCTGCTGGATCTACTTTTAAGCATATAACAGTTCTGGAATTATCAGCAAAAAACTGCGGACGAGCTTAATGTTTTATCAGCACAATGGAGGGAGCTTTGTGAGAAAAATATAGAAATCGAAGCTGCATGTGCTACTATGGGAATTCATATTGAAGAACTGAAGAAAGAAGCCGCAGAAAGGTATAAGAAATCTTCCTTTGGCCTTTTGTCATATGATATTTTTCTGTTCACCTGTCGCATCATCTATTTCTCGTTGGCAGGGGCTGGGATCTGGAGGCCAAGATGGATTTCATGCCTGTTTCTTAACAAACTAGGCATCCATTTTTTTTATTTAACTTAAGATGTCTGTTATGAATCAAAACATAAATCAACATCCTGATGTATTCGGACCTGTTATTTGATTTTATATAATTGTACTATGTTTGTCATTTTTCTTTCGAATTTGATATATTGCAAGTGTTGCATTCCATTACCTTGTTATCCGTTGTACAACTTTCAGTCTAGTATTATCATATCTAGAGTATGTGGATTAATTGTAGGGTTAAATGTACTTTACACCATCTTATTTTGTTTCAAAAACAAATGTGTATTAAGAGTATTGGAAACTCAGTTTGCACCCCTCAACTTCAACCCACTAATTGAGAAAGCACTACTTCGACGGTTATTATTAAAAAAGTAAGGGGTAGAATGGAAATTTCAGTAAAATATTAACTAAACTAAATTTTTTATTTTTCAGATTATATTAAAAACTAGATTTATTATTATAGCTATAAAATAATAACTTTAAAATTTTCGAATAATATTATATAGTTAGGTTTTATATTTTAATTATATTATTAATACCAAAAATTATATAATATTACCAAAATTAAATTCAAAATAACTTTTGATATATTTTTAATTATATACTTAATTTAAATCTAATTATTTTATTTTAAATTCTTTGACATCGTTTTGATTTTAAAGTGCATTCAATGAAAATACTTTGATCAATATTAATATTTAATATACAAGAAATCATTTTTATAAATATTTTAACTTATTGTTGAAATTCTAACTAAAATTCATTTACATTTTAAAATGAAATTCCTGTTTTACCCCTTATTATTTTAATTATAATATGCAAAAGGGTGCATGCTGACTTAATAAGTAAATTGAGGGGTGCAAGTTATATTTTCTGGTACAAAATTGTTTTTTCAACTTTGTTTGGGGTACAAAGTGCATTTAACTCTGTTATGGATAAAAAATTTAGGGTGTATTAACTGTTGTATTTATTACTAAGATTCGGGAGCTCAAGGTCTTTAATGGCTGCATTCGTGTTTCGTAGCTTAACTCGGCCTTTACGAGATGACTACGTATATATGTGAATTAGAGAATCAAGCCAAAAAACGTAGTTCTTATTGATGGGGTGAGTCCTTATATAGATGTCGAGAGTCCTTGAATTGGACTAGGGTTAGGAGACTTGTTGATCAAGTTCTCAGACGTTGGATAGACTTTGAAGTCTTACAATAGAGGAATCAGATTCCTAGTTGGTGTAGGTGCCCTTGAGGCTATCTTTTATAGAATTACATCATCGTTAGGACTCATTTAATGAGCTGGTAATCCCCCTTATTTATTAATTACGAAATTAATAAATACTCAGGGCTTTGGGCCTCATTAATTGGGCTTCGTTATTGGACCATATCAGGTCTAATCAATTCAACATTAATTATACTTCTAGGCTAATTTTAGGCTCATATCATTTGCCCCCCAAATTCTAGGAAACCGTAAAAGATTTCTTAAAAGTTAAGTCCATTTGTTCCCTTACAGGGTATCGTTTTTACGTAAAGTGTGGAGCGACCTACACATTTACAACGATTCGCCTTGCAAGTTGTCTTAGAACCTCCCTATTACTTTTCTTACCTTATTCCTTCTTCTTAGGAATTTTCTTTTATTTTTCAGGAATTTTCTCTTAATTTCTGAGATTTTTCCCTAATTTTACATGAATTTCCTCTTAATTTTTGGGATTTTTCCCTAATTTTACAGGAATTTTCCCTTAATTTATGGAATTTTTTCCTAATTTACAGGAATTTTTCCTTAATTTCTGGGATTTTTCCCAAATTTTACAGGAATATTTTGATACTCATAGGTACTTTTAATTTTTCAAGAATATTTTTCCCTACTTTAGGTATTTTTCTTGATTTTTCCTAATATTTTAGGAATTGTTCCATGCCTCCAAGTACTTTTCAGAATTTTTCCTAATATTTTAAGATTTTTTCCGCACCTCCGAATATTTTTTATAAATTTTCCTAATATTTAAGGAATTATTTTATACCAACGGGTATTTTTTCAAAAATTTTAGGAATTAATTTATACCAACGGGTATTTTTATTCTAATATTTTAGAAATTATTTTATACCAACATATATTTTTTTCAAAAATTTTAGGAATTAATTTATACCAACGGGTATTTTTTCTAATATTTTAGAAATTATTTTATACAAACGGATACTTTTTTCAGAATTTTTTTAATCATATTTTCATTTTTGCCCATTTTTTAATTAATAGAATAATCAAAAAATGGGTTTGACGGGAACACCCTTCCTAAGCGGGGGTAACCCATGCCTAGGAGGTGGTATATTAACCACGACCACAAACATGGCTTCCGGGCTTTGCTCAACTTTTGTCCTTTCTTCTTCTTTTTTTTGCCTTTTGCTTCTTGTTTTTGTCCTTTTCTTCATCAATTTTTTTATCTCTTTCTTCATCTCCTTTTGTCTTTTTCTCTGTCATTTTTTATCACCTCTTTTTTCTTTTTTTTTTAATATAAAATTATGAACTCTTTTCATAATTTATTGTGTCATCAGACATACTTAATTTTGTGCAATCGTGCATAATATAACTAATTGCATAGGAAATAATATTTAAAATTAATTTCTAATTGTTTCTAATTAATTCTATTTTTAAATTTCTTAGTTTTTAAGGAATTTATATATCAAATTACGAATTTACTCGTAATTTTTTTGTTGTCATCAGACATTAATTTATGCAATCGTGCATTAAATAATATTCTCTATTTTGAGAATTTTGTCTTCCTTTTTTTTAATTTTCTGAATAAAATATTCATAAAATAATTTGATTGTGCATCTCCATCCTATGCGTGGGTTATCCCCGCCTAGGAAACAACTTCCTTTCCACGCCTATAAATAATATCTCCTAGGCGTGGTTGGAGTCTGGATCTATCAATCCTAGACGTGGTTACCCCCGCGTACGAGGCAAGTTGACAAATACGCCCAAAATTTTTGTTTCCCCGGCATTGAAAGAAAGCCTTCGTGGCTGAATCCTTCCTAAGCGTGGTTTACCCCCGCCTAAGAGGTATGTTGAAAACACGTATAGAAACCTTGCTTCCTGAGCGTTAATCAAATGTTTTCTTGGCTAAAGCCTTCCTAGGCGTGAGTTACCCCTGCCTAGGAAGCATATTGTTGAACACGGGAAAAAATTCCACCACTTGGGTATTGGTTGAGCATTAACTTACTTCATTTTATTTCTCCTTTTTTCTTTTAATAAGAAAAAGGTTCCTTCATTCGATCATGAATCCTGGGAGTGGGTTACCCCCGCCTAGGAGACGGTATTGTAACGACGGTTGGGAATGGCGCTACCTAGGCGCTGTGGGTTTCAAACTTAATTGTATTTTACCTATATCTATGTTATCAATTCATAATTTGAGTTTGTACGTGTCGAGGCTATAAGGTCTTCTGATGAGTGACCATCGCAGCCTTGCATGGCTTCATATGCCTGCTATGGCTCTTTATTTTTCTTCTATCTGTTTTCGGTCCTTTATGGACTTTGAACATTTTCAGTGTGCATCCTAGTTGTCCTTCGGGACTCCACTTGTGATCTTTCGGGATCTTCTATCTTTATGCAGATATCTTTTATTTTCGGCGATTGGTCTTTCAGGACTTGCATTCGTTAGATGCTCGCTCATAAATAAATTGATAGATAAGAAGATAAACTTGCATAAGTAGATAATATCCTGAAATATGGGTTCAACCCTTACATTGAATAGAAATTGGTTTCATCGACCTTATTTCTACTTGTTAGATGCATTCACGCTATGGGGCTTTGTATATTGCAAGCCCAAAAAAGCGAGGAATTCTTGGGGCTACAAACCTTCTTTTTGCATGTATCAAACATTCACTTATGTCACTTGAACTCTTCAGGTACAAGATATTCTGGTATATAATCGTTACCCGAGTTTAATTTAACTGCACTTGAATGACTACGACACCTATGAGCCTCTAATTTCGATAAAACATGGGCTCTTCGGGCCTTCAACAGTTTTTATTTTCAATTCCTTGCATGCTATTTCAGTACTTGGCACATTTTTTGTGCTTGCCACATATTTGCTTTTCTATCATACACAATACCTTAAAGTTTATGATATAGCAAGACTTTGGCATTTTCTCACCATTCATGGTTTCTAACTCAAAATTGCCCTCTCCGATTATGGGCTAGTCTTTTCTTTACGTCCAACTCCGGATGCCTCAACCTTCCTCAAGACCAAGTCTTCTTCTTTAAAGAAACTTTCTTTAACCCTTCGACTGTAGTAGAGGGAGGCTCTTCACTGAGGGGCTTTAGCTTTATCCATGACCTCATAAATTAGGTCGAGGGCTACCATCATGCCTTCTTTGTTAGTCTCTAGCTTGCAAGCTTCAACTTTTCGTTATACATATGTAATTTCCAGCAACACTACTACCTCCGCTCCATAAGCCAGCATGACCGAGGTTGTTTCGTTTGTGAACTTGAAGGTAGTTCGGTAAGCCCATAAGATAGGCAACAACTCGTCCACCAACATGTTCCTCGAGGGTTCGACCCTTAATAAGTTCGACCTATATGTAGTAAAACTCTTCATATTTTGAGCATGCCAAGCCCGAGGTACTTCTTTTCCATCCATGGTTTCCATCTTGTAAGATCCCCTTCCTTGAATGCTCTTAATCTTGTATGGTCCTTCCCAATTCGAGGTGAACTTTCCTTTCTGCCCTATACTAGAGGTTTCCACTTCCTTAGGACCAAATCTCCTTGCTTGAAGAATCTCTCTTTTACCCTTAGGTTGTAATAAAAAGAAGTTTTCTTCTGATATTCCACTATCCTTGCGTGCGCCGCATCTCGTACTTCATCTATTAAATCCAGGGCTAATCTTTGGCCCTCCTCATTTTCCTCAGCATTGAAAGCTTGGATTCGGGGAGATAAGTGCGATATTTCTACAGGAACAACTTCTTCTTCCCCATATGCTAACATGAAGGGAGTTGCTCTGGTGATGACTCTGCAAGTAGTTCTATAAGCCCAAAGTATTAGGAGTATTTCATCCACCCAATTATTCCTGGATTTCTCAATCCTCTTCTTCAACCCATCTATAATTATACGATTCGCTACTTCCGCTTGCCCATTGGCTTGTGGATGAGCTACAGAGGTGAACCGTAATTCAATCTCATTCTCCTCGCAATACTTCCTGAACTCTTCGTTGTTGAATTGTGTTCCATTATCAGTGACCAGGATGTGCGGGATTCCATATGTGCACATGATGTTTTCCCACAGGAATTGTACAACCTGCTTAGTTGTGATCTTGGCTAAAGGTTTAGCTTCAATCCACTTAGTAAAATAATCAATAGCCACAATCAGGAACTTCCTTTGTGTCGTGGCCATGGGGAAAGGCCCAAGTATATCCATTCCCCACATGACAAATAGGATGGGAGAGTTGATGGAAGTCAACATCTCGGGTGCTTGTCAAACAATCGGTGCATGTTTCTGACAACGATCACACTTCTTCACATATTCTTTGGCATCAGCCATCATCCCTGGCCAATAAAAGCCTAAACGGGTTATTTTATGAGCCAATGCCCTGCCCCCAGGTGTTGCCCACAGATGCCTTCGTGTACCTTTTCAAGAGCCAAGTGTGCCTCATCGGGCCTGAGACATCTTAAGTAAGGAACCACATAAGATCTGTTGTACAAAATCCCATCGATCAAGGATTATCTCAGAACTCGAACGACCAACTTTCGTGCTTCAGTCACATCATTTGGCAGCCAACCAGTTTGAATATGGGCCTTAATAGGATCTATCCATGAATTTTCCAGCCCTATGGGGGCTACAAGCTTAATGTCAATGCTCCGCGTTTTCAAAACGCGAAAGTATACACTTCCTGAACTTTCCTCTATCTCTAATGAAGCAAACTTAGACAATGCATCTGCCTTAGCATTTTCCTCCCCTGGGATGTGCTCAACATGGCATTCATCGAATTGAGTCATCATAGCCCTTACTAGGCGGACATATTTAGTCATCGTATCATCCCTTGCCTCAAACTCTCCCTTGACATGGGATATGACCAACTTCGAGTCTCCACAGACCTTTAAGTTTTTGACTCTCAGTGTCCCTGCTATACCGAGGCCAGCTATCAGAGCTTCATATTCTTCTTCATTATTTGTAGTTGGGAAGTCTAGCTTTATAGCATATTCAATCAAGAACCCATCGGGGCTTTGCAAAACTAGCTTTGCTCCGCTTGAATTTGTTTTTGATGCTCCATCAAAATAGAGAACCAAATATTCCTTCTCCTTAATGGCCTTCTATTTTCCTCCTTTATCACCTTCTGTGTCTTGAGGTATAGTATCTTCTTGCCCCCCCGACTTCTTGGTTGGGTATGGTGCATTCCACCACGAAGTCATCCAATGTCTGGGCTATGAATAATATTTCTCAATGGCTAATTTGTCAGCACTTCAATTGTATGAGCCTGGAAGTAAGGACGCAACTTCCGTGAAGCCATCACCAAGGCTAAAATAAACTTCTCAATAGTTGAATAATTCAACTCAGCTCCGTGCAGAATTTTACTAACATAGTATATGGGTTTCTGGACTTTAAGCTCCTTCTTAACCAATACAGCGCTGAAGGCATTTTCTGAAACGGCCAAGTATAAATACAAGGTTTCATTCAGAGCTGGCTTGGCCAACAACGGGGCCTGAACCATATATTTCTTTAATTCTTCAAATTCCTCTTGCTTTTCCTCAGTCCATACAAAATATTAAACCTTCTTTAGGGATTTAAAGAAGGGCAAGCACTTGTCTCCGGATTTGGAGATGAAACGTCCCAGAGCTGCAACCCGTTCGGTGAGTTTCTGCACGTCCTTTATGGAACGTGGTGGTTCCATATCTAGGATAGCCTTTATTTCATTAGGATTAGCCTCGATTCCCCTCTTGGAGACCATCAGGCCTAAAAACTTTTCGGATCCCACTCCAAAAGCACACTTTGCAGGATTTAGCATCATTTTGTGATATCTCAATACCTCAAAAGCTTCCCTCATATGGGTTATGTGATCAGCCTTTAAAAAACTCTTGACTAATATGTCATCAACATAAACTTCCATAGTTTTGCCAATAAGATCCTTGAAAATCTTATTTACCAACCTTTGATATGTAGCTCCTGCATTCTTAAGACCTAATGCCATAACAAGATAATAAAATGCACCAAAGTCAGTGATGAATGATACCTTTGGGATGTCATCCTTATGCATCTTGATCTGATTGTATCCACTAAATCCATCCATGAAGCTCAGCATGTCATGACCAGCAGTAGCATCTATCAATGTATCTATCCTTGATAACGGGAAACAGTCTTTGGGGCACGCGTCATTCAAATCGGTAAAATCCACACACATTCTTCATTTTCCATTGGCCTTCTTTACCATCACAGGGTTTGCTAACCATTCTGGAAATTGTATCTCCTCAATGAAACCAGCCTCTAAGAGCTTCTCCATTTCTTGTTTAATAGCCTCTTGCCGCTCTGAAGCAAAGCTTCTTTTCTTTTGCTTCACCGTCTTTCGATTCGGATCCACATTCAGTTTGTGAGTAATCAATTCCGGGTCTATACCTGGCATATCAGCTGCCGACCATGCAAACACATCACTATTTTCTTGAAAAATTTCACCAACTTCCCTTTAAGGGGCTCCTTAAGTGTGGCTCCAACGAAAGTCATTTTCTCAGGATCCTCGGGAGCTAAAGGAATCGAAACCAAGTCTTCTGCTGGCTTCCCTCTATTCTCATCATTCTCACAGATATCCAGATCTTCAATAGGCAGAACCTGCCCCCGACTCCATCTGCCCTAAGAGAGGCCACATAATAACATCTTGCCATCTTTTGATCTCCTCTCTCTTCTCCAATCCCATTTCGGGTCGAAAACTTCATCACTGAATGATAGGAAGAAGGGACTGCCTTGAAGGCATGTATCCCTGTTCTTCCCATGATCGCGTTGTAGGTTGAACTAGCCTTCACCACCACAAAGTCTAACATCTGTATCGCTTGTCTTGGTTCCTGATATGTGGTCATTGGCAACTTGATTATCCCTTCTACGGGGCACTTCACTCCTGCGAACCCATATATCGGCATATCGGTCGGGGTTAATTGAGAATCATTGTAACCCATCCTTAAAAAGGTATCATGGAGTAAGATGTCCACCGAGGCACCGTTATCTACAAGAACCCTCTTCACCGGGTTGTTCCCTATTATCAGTGTTATGACCAGCGGGTTGTCATGAGGAAATTTCACACCTTCCAAGTCAGAATCATCAAATACCATTGTCACTCCTATCTTGGCCCTCTTCGGGGCTTCCCCAACAATATGCATAACTTCTCTAACATATACTTTCCTTGAGTTCTTAGATAAACCAGCAGCAGTTGGTCCTCCAAAGATTGTATTTATCACTGGTCCCTTAGGCTGGGGATTTCGTCCTTGATCGTCTTGGTCCCTCCTACGATCATCAAAGTTCCTTCTCCCATTGTCATTCATATCTCCTCCATCTCCAGTGTACTTGCCCAATCTTCCTTTCGAATGAGAAACTCTATTTCATCTTTCAATTGTCTACACTCATTGGTGTCATGACCAACATCTTTGTGAAACCTGCAATATTTGCTTTTATCTAGCTTTGTAGGATCAGCCTTCAAGGGTTTAGGCCAATGAATATCTCGATCCTTCTCGATTTTCATCAAAATCTTGCTTCTAGGAGCATTCAACTTAGCATATTCAGTGAACTTTTTCCCAGGTCCTCCCTTCTTTGGGGTTGAATTAGGGTTTTGCTCAGGTTTAGGATACTTGTCCTTAGCAATATATTCCACATCAGTTTTCCGCTTCTTGCCTCCAGTGGGCTCGTTACTTACTACTGTCTTCATCATGCTCTCCTCCACTTTGATGTACTTCCCGACCCTATCTTGGAGCTGCAACATGCTTTCAGGGGGACGCATGGCCAAGAACATCTTGAAAAACTCGTCCCTAGTTCCCTGTTGCAGTGCTATCATAGCTACCTTGACATCAAGATCCGGGACCTTCAAGGCTTCCTTGGTGAAACGATTCAGATAGTCTCTCAAGGACTCTTTTGCTCTTTGCACAATGCTCATGAGGGATGCTGAACTTTTCTTATGCACTCTCCCACTGATGAATTGCTTAATAAAAGTCTGACTTAATTCTATGAAGGACCCAGTAGAGTTCGGGGGCAAACAACTATACCATCTTTGTGTCATTCCCGACGGGTTTGAGGAAAGGCCCGACACTTAATAGCTTCATTCACGGGCTGCAACAACAGTGCATTAGAGAATGTCCTGACATGATTAGCGGGATCTCTAGTGCCATTATTAGCTTTGATAGTGGAAATCTTGAACTTTCTTGAGATATGGGCACTCATTATCTCTTCGGTGAATGGTGGAGTAGGATCATCAAGATCTCCAAGGGGAAGAAGATTGATTGGATCAGCAGTTGGGACAACAGTCCTTCTTTGTGATGGACCATCCAGGTATATAATTGGAGGAGGATTTCTCCCCCTAGGTGGTAGTGGGGGTCTCAGGGCCTGGTGCGCCTCCAAGTCACGCTTCAGCCTTTGAATCTCAGCCTCGTGAGCCCTGATTCTCTCTTGCACTTCTTGAGGATTCGTCCCTCGGGTGCTCCTGGGGCGTTGGTTACCATCAGACATCAGCTCTTTGCCAGCACGTCTCCTTCTTGGGGCCACTTTATCATCCGAAGATTCAGAGTCTCTCTCAGTATAAGGACCATAAAATTCCTGATCCTGTGGGATAGGAGCCAAACCTTGTATGTAGGGAGGTGTTTGCCCTCGTGCTTCACCTCGTCCAACATGCCCACTTCCTCCAACCTCGGGGTAAAGGGGCATCTCATAAGTGGGGTTAGTGGTCACAATAGTTGAATACTCATACCCAACAGGTCAAGAATTCACAGGTGCATGTAGCTGTTGAAGTTGAGGATTCGTCCCTTGAGGAGCTGGGGGAATCGTCCCTTGAGGTTGAGGTTCAGTTGTCCCTACCTGGACTCCTCCTTGGGTGGTGGCATAGGTTGCATGCGGAGGTATCTCCATGGTAGACGAAATTGTTTGGGTTGTCCCTGAAGGGTTTTTAGGACATAAACCCAGCAAAAACGTAAATTTAATCTTCAAAAAAAAAACCGAAACCCTCCGCAGGATCCATGCAAAAAATAATATTTAATTCGTAGTTCAGTATGTTTACCTTAAGAAGCTTTACGTTAATGGAAAGATGGAGGTCTTTAATATCGATCCAAGAACGATGAACGGAGATCCTTAGCAGCTGCTCCTCAAGTGTGAAGCACTCCACCGGTATCCACCAAGAAAACGATGTAATGAAGGAGGAGGAGATGGAGAGAATTAGGGTTTTGTGACTCTGAGAAAGTGGCTTTGTGAGTGGGTCTGCTAATACCCATCTTGTCTTTATGACGATCAAAGTGACTCTGAGAAAGTGGCTTTGTGAGTGGGTCTGCTACATTGTTATGTGTGTCAACTCTCTCGACGTTGACATCTCCTCTTTCAACAATCTGAATTGCACAACCATTCAGAGTAAACACGTACCCTGACATGGATTTGTTATCACTTTCTGATTAAAAACTAGAGTCAGTATAACCCTCTATTTTCAACTCAGATTCACCACCAAAAACAAGAAAAATGTCCTGAGTCCTTCGTAAGTACTTAAGGATGTTTTTCACTGCTTTCCAATGGTCTTCACCTGGATTGGACTGATACCTGCTCGTCACACTAATTGATTAAGCAACATCAGGCCTTGTACACAACATCGCGTACATGATAGATCCTATTGCTGAAGCATAAGGAATCTTACTCATACGCTCTCTTTCCTCAGGTGTCTTAGGAGATATTTTTTCGGAAAGGGACACTCCATGGCTCATCGGTATGAGACCTCTTTTGGAGTTTTCCATGCTAAACCTTTTAAGCACTTTCTGGATGTATGTACCCTGGGTAAGACCTATCATTCTTCTAGATTTATCTCTATAGATCTTCATACCGAGAATGTAGGATGCTTCTCCCAAGTCCTTCATGGTGAAGTTCTTTGATAGCCATACTTTGACTGATTGTAGCATCGGTATATCATTTCCTATAAGAAGTATGTCATCCACATACAATACAAAAAATGTTACCGCGCTCCCACTAACATTCTTGTAGACACATGGTTCATCTATGTTTTTGATAAAACCAAACTCTTTGATTGTCTCATCAAAACGGATGTTCCATCTACGAGAAGCTTGCTTTAAACCATATATGGTTCGCAGCAGCTTACACACTAGGTGTTCATTTCCCTTGGAAAGAAAACCCTCTGGCTGTGTCATATACACTTCCTCCTCAAGTTCCCCATTGAGGAAGGCCGTTTTCATGTCCATTTGCCAGATCTCATAGTCGTAGTAAGCAGCAATCGCAAGCAAAATCCGAATTGATTTTAACAGGGCTACAGGTGAAAAAGTTTCATCAAAGTCAATCCCTTGCCTTTGTTTGAATCCTTTTGCCACGAGCCTGGCCTTATAGGTTTCCACCTGGCCATCTGCTCCAATCTTTCTTTTGTATACCCACTTGCACCCAATAGGCTTAACACCTTCAAGCGCCTCAACAAGAGTCCATACTTGGTTGGTATACATAGATTCCATTTCGGATTTCATGGCACTATGCCATTTCTCTGAGTCAACACTACTCATAGCCTCATTTTAGGTTACAGGGTTGTCATCATCAATGATTGACAACTCATTGTCATTCTCAATGACAAAGCCATAATACCTCTCAGGTTGGCGAGACACTCTCCCTGTCCTACGAATGGGCTGTTCCACAGAAGGTTGTTCAGTCTGAACAGGTGCTTCCACTTGATCCGTAGTAGTTTGTGCTTCTTGAACTTCATTAAGTTCAATTTTACTCCCACTGTTTCCTTCAAGGATAAACTCCTTTTCTAAGAAGGTAGCATGTCTGGAGACAAACACCCGATGATCGGTGTAAAAGTAATACCCCAAAGTCTCTTTAGGATATCCTACAAAATTACATTTTACGGATCGAGATTCCAGCTTATCTGGGTCAACTTTCTTGACATAAGCTGGACATCCCCAAATCTTAACGTGTTTAAGACTCAGTTTCCTTTCTTTCCATATCTCATATGGTGTTTGAGGAACAGATTTGGAAGGCACCTTATTCAGTAAATATGCTGAGGTTTCCAATGTATAACCCCATAGGAATACTGGAAGATTCGCATAGCTCATCATGGACGGAACCATGTCTAACAAAGTTCGATTTCTCCTTTCAAATACCCCATTTAACTGTGGAGTATATGGAGGAGTCCACAGGGAGACTATACCATTTTCTTTGAGATAATCTAGAAACTCTCCATTCAAGTATTCACCACCTCGATCTGATCGAAGAGTTATAATACTGTGTTTGGTTTGTTTCTCCACTTCATGTTTATATTCTTTGAACTTTTCAAAGGCTTCAGACTTGTGTTTCATCAAATACACATATCCGAATCTAGATCTATCATCTATGAAAGTAATGAAGTACGAAAATCCACCCATGGCTTGCGTAGACATTGGTCCACATACATCTGTGTGTACCAATCCTAGCAAATCTGCAGCCCTCTCTCCATGTCCACTAAATAGAGATTTGGTCATTTTACCCAATAGACAAGACTCGCATGTAGGATATGATTCAAAATCAAAGGGGTCAAGTAACCCTCCCTTATGCAATGTCCGTAGTCTATTTTCACTAATATGACCTAGCCTACAGTGCCATAAATAGGTCAGATTTTCATCATCTCGTTTTCTTTTATTAGTTTGTTCAATCTGAAGTAAATCATGCTCTACGTCACATACATACAGACCATTATTTAAAATGCCACGTCCAAAAAAGAACATTATCTCTAAGGATAGAACATTCATTATTCTTAATAATAAATGAAAAACCATCCACATCTAACATATGAATAGAAACAATATTCCTCACAATGGAGGGAACGTAATAATAATTATTCAAAATAATAGTCTTGCCCGTAGGCATATGTAAACTAAATGATCCCATAGATATGGCCGCAACCCTTGCTCCATTGCCCATACGTAGAATCACCTCATCTTTTTCAAGAGTCCTACTTCCCTTTAGTCCTTGCAACGAATTGCAAATATGAGAACCACAGGCGGTATCTAATACCCAAGTAGAAATTTGACCTAGTGACATATTAACTTCGATCATGAACATGCCTGAATCAGAAGCGGTAGTCTTACTACCCTTCTTCTTCTTCAATTCTGCAAGGTAAACCTTGCACTTCCTCTTCCAGTGCCCCAACTTGTTACAGTGAAAATAAACAGCTAAATTAGGACCAGTCAACTTGTGAGTATCTAGTATGCTCCGGAGTGATAATGCAGAAGACATGACGAATATAGTAAATCTGTAAATGATAAACACATAACAACACTTAGCAAATATTCAATTTCATTTCAAAACACTATATGAATCAGGTCTTTATTCATAAGTTTTTCCCACTAGTTTATCTAATTTTTTCAACCCCCTAAGTGAAAATTAAGCATTCATAATGCTAGTGGGAATAGGGATCTTACATTCCATCACACAACATCGGCTGTGGCACGAAACGTCATATGATGTTCAATAGGCAGACACCTCTTGTCATTTACATCTTACGTTATTTCCTAATATAAGTTTAGCCTCTTGAATAATTGAGTCACGGCTGTGGCACGACAAACTCAATATTCTAACTCAAGTCTAACCCAACATTTCGTACAATTAAATCAGTCTCCAACGGCCCACGGCTGTAACACGTACCGACCTTTAGATTCTAATTCAATATACACATCTCTACGTAATAGACAAGTATTTCTTATTTTGAAATCAAAGCCCTCGGCTGTAGCACGAAACGACAATGATTTAAAAATAAGAACCACTTTCTACCATGTTGGAAGCCTATGACCGACACAAGCCCGTTGTGTCATTGGCCAATTACTACTTGATATTATTTAATTTTAGAGGGATTATATTACGTTACAATCATAATCATATTATAAAGAGATTCTTCCTTTTAAATTAAATATTTCAAATCAATAATCGATAATGAGATGATTTCCAGATCGGGTGGAGCATTGTCAAGAGGCGTCACTTAATAACCCTTTCTTACAGATAGAAATCTGTTGTTGACAGAATCATCCTTTCTCTCAATATTGAAAATTCATATTCAATTACGTGTTTCATAAACACAAGAATCTCATGATCGTATTCATAATATTTATTGTTAAGGCAAGAAACGATTCCTATTCTAGATTTTCTAGAGCACGCCTTATATTGATTTAAGTTCACCTAAATCTATCATCGCATGGTAAACATAGGCATATATCTCATATATAAAATTAAATAAACAAGTAAATGTAAAGTGCAATAAAGTAAATGTGTTTGGTTATGGCCCCATCCTATGTGATCTTTATCAAGCTCATGATAAAGATCAAGGTCAATCTAATATGGTGATGGAAATAAATACAACTACTTATTACATAAGTCTTCTTCTTTGTTTAGACTTCTTGTATGCCTCGTCTTCTTCTTTGTATCACCTCCATTGGATAGCCTTCTTGAGTCTTCAATTACATTACATGATTGAAAGTAAAACTAATCTAATGAACTTACAAGAATAACTCGAGTTACATTCGAGATTTATGATTACAAAGATTGACGACATGCAAGTCGTAATTAAAACCAAAACCAAAACCAAAACCATTACACTAAGGTCGAAAGGCCATATCCATCCACCATGCTCATACAACACATAAAAGCATGTTAAAACACATAATATGATCTTAACATATCATATTATCCATGATCTAATCATAAAAAGAAAATATGACAAAAATCAGAAAAATCAGAATCAAATCAGAAAAACAAGAATCACTATTTACGGGCAGTAAACGACGTCAAACGCCTTACAGACGAGTCGTTGATAGCTGCAAATCTGCAGTAGCCAATTCAGAATCCGTATCTAATATGATTATCATAATTAGAACAAACATAAATCATGTATATATCAGTATATATACAGATTACATAATCATCTTATGATTATACAACTCACATGAATATCATATATACAAAACGATACATATATAAGCATATTATATCAACATCAAATCATGGCGAATCACGTACATGCTCATATATCGAAAACAGTTAAACACATAAACGAATTAAAAACTTTTCGCAAGTAGCTCTGATGCCATTGAAGGGTTTTTAGCACATAAACGCAGCGAAAACGTAAATTTAATCTTAAAAAAAAAACCGAAACCCTCCGCAGGATCCATGCGAAAAATAATATTTAATTCGTAGTTCAGTATGTTTACCTTAAGAAGCTTTACGTTAATGGAAAGATGGAGGTCTTTAATAGCGATCCAAGAACGATGAACGGAGATCCTTAGCAGCTGCTCCTCAAGTGTGAAGCACTCCACCGGTATCCACCAAGAAAACGATGTAATGAAGGAGGAGGAGATGGAGAGAATTAGGGTTTTGTAAATCTTTTTGGTTGAGGCAAAAATAGGGTTTATAATAGTATATTTATAGGCAAAATTTTCAGCTGAAAATTTTCCCATAAAATATTATTATTATTAACCCTTTATTATTCTCACTAATAATTAAAACACCTTTTAATTATTAATCCTTTTTCTAAACTCTTTAGAAATAATTCTCTCACTTGATTTAATTTCCAAAAATTAAATTCTTAATTAATAATAATAAGAACCTTTTCTTAATTAATTTATAATCAATTAAATCTCATTTAATCAATTATTAAATTTGCCAATTAATTATTTATTTCATAAATAAATAATTATCAACCATTATTAATTATTTCCTCCACCATTAAATCGTTCTCTTTTATGGTGTGACCCTGTAGGTTCAATATTAATCCGGTAGTAGAAATAAATAATAATAAAACTATTTTATCATTATTTATATAAATTCTCTAATTCATTAAATATGATTAATTAATTAATCATATTTATTCTACTTCGTGAGGGATACTTCTCAGCATATCACGATTATCCGTATAATACGAATTCACTGCTTAGAATACCAAGAACCTATTCAGTGAGTAGTTACCGTACAATTAATTTCTTCTACCCTGCAATGTCACGATTAAATACAGGGCATGGAACTTGTGTCAAGCCTATCTTATTTAATCACTTGCTTTCCCATTCAATATGCTTAGTTCTATTTAATGTAAATTAGAAACTCCTTTCTAATTTCATTCACTCTGGCCAGAGATTCCTGAACTAACATAAGTGGATCAGCATTGAACATTCTCTTTCTACACTGGAAGGGGTAGATCCTTTATTGATCATACACTATCTTCGTGTACAAATTCCTATACCCAGTAGAGCCCTTATAATTGTCCCTTGAGACTAAGAACTAAACCAAAGCATAGTTCAGTGTACACAAGATGACTATGATGACCTCAAGTCTAAGAATACTTGTACAACTATCACTATGTGAACAACTGCTGACACGTGAGTGGACTCCATCAGTTGTTCAGCTGTGTGAGTCATGTTCAGTGAACTTATTCTATAATAAGCACCTACATACTAGCTATAGTGTCACCACACAAATGTCTATGAGAACAGACATCCTTCATAATGAAGCAAATATAGTATGTACCGATCTTTACGGATTATTAATTACCAGTTAGTAATCCTACGACCAGGAACTATTTAAGTTTAGAGTTATCATCTTTTAGGTCTCATTATTATGATCTCATCACAATCCATAAAAAGCTTTACTCTAAACTGTGGTATATCTTATTTAAACATTTAAATAGATAGAGCCCGCAATAAAAACAAAACAAGCCTTTTATTAATATCAATGAAATCAAAACAGATTACATAAAAGTTATTCCTAAATCCTCATACATGATTGGACTTAGGACATATCTCTTTCAGTCCCCGCTGGTGTTCCTCATTCAGGGGCGCTGTTTCCTCTCCATGTTCTTGCCATGGTTGTTGTTGTGCTGTCCCACAGACGGCGCCGAATGTTATGGATAAAAAACGTAGGGTGTATTAACTGATGTATTTATTACTAAGGTTCGGGAGCTCAAGGTCTTTAATGCCTGCACTCGTGTTTCGTAGCTTAACTCTGCCTTTACGAGATGCCTATGTAATATCCGGGATATATCGCGTAATTATTTTTGCTATTATATAATTATTATGTGTGTTCAGTATCTATTCTGTGAGCTAATTGTTAAGTGTTATCTGTACTTGAATATTCAAAAATAATATTAATTGAGTATTTTAATTTTTATATGTCCAAAATAAAATATAGATAATTGTCATATCTTCCTAATTATTTTTATGTTGGTTTATGGATTTATAAGAATCATATGAAATTTCTAAAATATTTTTCTGGGTAATTAAAATCTATTTTATAAAAACAGGAACCAACCGACATCACCCGTTGTTACGTTTTTGGAACCCGAAACTCTTTCGAGAACTCCTTCCTAACCTAATTGTAATATTCCGAGCATATTCCATGTTTCGACTTTTTCGATCCGGCTTACGTTTGTCCTGCGCGGGTCCCGGCGCAACATTTTCGATACAATATTCGTTTCGGTAAATCAATAAAACCCGTATTTTCGATAAACGGGAGCTTTTTTATTAAACTATCCCAATTATCACTTCGTAATACGTGTAACCAGGCGCTGAGACCAAGACCGCAGTACAAATTGTACTGATTTGGATAATTATCCCAAAAACCGATACCGTTTGGATCAGTTTTTACAAATAAACGTACCGTTTTATATCCGGAATGATCCAACGGGATACAAATTTTCCGTAATTATAAATAGCTTTTTACCGTATTTTATTTCGTATCAAAATCATTTGCAGATAGTTAATTATATAATTTTAAGAGAAAAGCCCTAATTTCCTAAAACTGTTCTAAGAATCAAACAGCAAAACGAAGGCGTTACTGATCTCTGTTTTCAAAGCTTAAGTAACCAAAACGAAGGATTTGAGGTGTTCTATCAGATTCTGAGCTTTGTTTCACTGCAGAAATCAAGGTTATTTTTCTAAAAATTTATTTATTTTCGAATTTATTTTATTAAAAATATGAATTTTTGTTCGGATGATTGTTTGTATGATTTGATGATTGCATGTTGTAGAGCTTGTTTTCCTGATGATTTTCATATGTCATACGTCTGATTTGGAGTTCAATAACATGCTCAAAAGTGGGTTTAATTTTCGAATTTCAAAATTAGGGTTTATAACCCGTATGAATGTTCTCAATTGAAATTTGGGGGTTTCTTATTCTGTGATAGATTGATGTTGTGTTATAGTGGGTTGTGTTCTCTGTGAAATTTGCAATCTAGTCGTATAAGTTTCATGAACCAACGAGGTCTGTAGAGAAGGGAGTTGTGTTTTGAAGTTTTCCGATGTTCGCCGGAAACTGGAAAACTTCACGGCCAAATTCCGGCCAACTCAGGGATTGTTAGGATGAATTGATTGCATGGTTGTGTTCCTGATGTTGTGTAGATGTGATCTGGAGGTGTTGGTGCGGTGAGGACGCCGGGAACGTGTTCTCCGGCGAACCCGACTGTTTTCAGGCGACGGGGTGTAAAATTGCAGTTTGGTCTCTGGACTTTTGGGGACGATACAGTTAGGTCCCTGAAGTTTCCAGACTTTGCAAATTTAAGATTCCTGTTTATAAAATGTTTAAAAATCATATTTCCTATTTATTTTTATTATAAAAAATTCATTTTTAAATTCTGAAAATTCTAAAAATTATTATTTTAATTCTGAAAATTATTTTTAATTCACAAATAAATCCAAATTAATTAGTTAATTAATTTCAGTTAATTTATAATTGATTAATTGGTCAATTAATTCAAAAATTAATTGATTAATAAATTTAATTAATTATTAATTGATTTTAATTAGTTATTTAATTAGATTTAATTATTTAAAAATTCTGAAAAATAGTTTCGAGCTTTAAAATATTATTCTAAATTATTTCCAAGGCTCGATAATTATTCTAAAATTATTTCGGAGCCAGAATGGGCCAACCGAACCCTGTTTATTAACCCGAAATTGATCCAACGACCCGTTTTAATTCCGAAAAATATTTTAAAAATCATTTTAAATACCAGATAGCCTATTTATGACCCGAGACTTCTTTATAAATAATATATCATTAATTACGTGATGTATTATGTGCTATATGTGACTTGTTAATTGACTATCGGTCTATATATTCGGTGTTTACTTGATTTTTGCATAACTTTCAATCCGTTAATCGGATTTGGGTAAAACGAAGGGTAGATAGAAGTATGTGTTGAATAGAATTCCATGAGTAAATTATTGATATATGCTTATGATATGTGAGCAGAAGAGGCAAGACGTAGGAAAGGGAAACAGGTAGTTGAGGAGTAAAACGGTTGTGATTGGAAGCGAGTGCAGTGTAGTAAGCTAATACCAGGCAAGTGTTCTGAACTTTCTCGAAATATTGTAGTACTTGATAATCCTGTGATATTGCAAGTGCTTTGAAGCACAGAAACCTAAATCCTGATTTCAGTTATTGTCCTTGAGCCATGAATCATATTCTTTCTAATCCATTGATTATTGTATACCCAAACAAGAACCACAAATCTACGATACTACTTTACAAATACATACAAACTAAATACCAAACACTGAAATGAACTATTATATACTCAACCCATGGTATCTTATACTTTGAAAGATCGAATCCTTGAAACCTTGAAACGTTGATTCCTTTGTTATCCAATTCTTTCATTACCCAGCATCCAAGCTTTTAAATTGCCTTATTGATCCTTACAAGGATTGAAACCCTTCCATTGTTAAACATTTATTGTTGTTAATGATTTCAGTTATTGTTTACTATTGCATATTATGTTATTATGTTAGAATTGGATTGTTTTTATAAAATTGTGGACCAGATTCGTGGTCAGACCATATAATGGTCAAGTTAGGCCAATGTGTGCCTTGGATCCAGTAGTTAGAGCAATGCTGTGTGCCTTGCTCGGGGTTAGTGCGTGACTGATCAGCAGCCTAACCTTGGTTTTTAAATTAAAAGTATAATATCCAATTCTAAATCATAATCCATTGTTCACTTGATATCATAAACATATTCACCTGATGATCATTATTCTCAATTTTGTCGTTGTGACTTGCTAAACTAGTTAGCTTATTCGTGCGATGTTGTTTATATTCTTTCCAGTTAAAAAGGAACCAGTTGGTAGAGAGGATCCCCAGTCCAGCGCGAGAGCTAGGGGTTCCGGTTGAGAAAGCTGAGCTAGTAGGCTTCTTTTGGAATAATTTAAGTTTGTAAAAGTTTGTAATAATGTTTAATACTCAGTTTGAATTTGAAATAGTTGGGATTTGAATGGTTTGTAATATATTAGTGTGTTTGGCTTGTGTGCATACTTTAGCCTGTTGCGGTCCGTGGTGGTTGGTAAGTAGGGTCATTGCATATATTATTATTATCTTTATTATTGTTATAAGCAGGTTATAATTAAGGTGTGTGTGTGGACCCCAAACTTCTGACCCGGGTTTGGAGGGCGCCACAGGTTTGGTATCAGAGCTACAGGTTATAAGTCACTGACACAAGCCTAGGTTGACGAGAATGGGTAGAGGGATATGATTAGAAGTAAGGTATAGGATGATAGAACGTCGAGAGGTTGAGTGTTATGGTATAACCGGTATTAATATAGTTTGCGTCGTGGTACGAGATTCTTATGTTATGATATGATTTCAGATAGCAGAGATGGCTGACTCTTTTATTCCCGTATTAGCTGATCACTCAGAGCCTTCAGTTGGAGCACCAGCATCGGATCCACGTCCTGTTATTCCACCAGCATTGGCTATTCTACCTCCACCGGTGTTGCAGCCCGTACCACTTCAGGCTATTCCACCTCCAGGCATGAGGCCACCTGTCAGAGGACCCCCACCAGCTGGTTCAGATTCCACTGGGCATTCAGTAGCGAGTGCCCCATTCCAGTCTACATTGCCCCCAGTTCCTTATTACCGGTATGAGGCTCTTCTATTGGAGCGTGATTCCTTGTTGGCTCAGATTAGAGAGTTACAGCATATCATTAGGACTACAGATGTTGATCGTGGTGTGAGGGAGCTTCGAGAGGAGATTCATGTGATACGGAGGGTTCTTGAGGCTAGGCTACATGGAGCTACACTACCTGGCAGAGGCCCTGATGCACTGTTGGGCTAGGCTACTGAGGTGATAGAGGACTTTGAGAGGCTGGCAGGACCAGAGTTTCCTTGGAGCTGAGTTAGAGATTTTGAGATGGAGATGCTGAGCAGTGTTGTTATGGTTATGTAGTATGGACAGTAGTGTGTAGTGTGTATCAGTAGACTTTTGAGTTGTATTTATAGACTAACGATGCTGACTAGTGAGTAGGTTGTTGTACCCTTTTTGCTTTTACTTTCGAAGCGTCTTTACGCTTGTACTACCTAAAACTTTTGATCTATATATCAGTACCTTTTCCTTTCCAACACTGTCATTTACTTTATCGCACCTGTTTTACTTACCTTACTTATTGCACCAATATACATGTGATACCATGTACCCTGTTTTCCATAACTGTTTATATTCTGTAAAGAAGCATGCAATTTACTTAGTTACAACTGTTTTTAAAAAAAAAAAAGAAGTGATATTTCTATTTTACAAAACTTTTCTTTTATACAAAGATTTGATTCAAAAGCTAAATAAATTGATTGATTCTTTACAGAAAATGCCTCCCAGAAGAAATACCCGCACCAACACCCAGAATGAAGAAACCAACAACAACAACAATAACAACCAAAATGATATAAACCATAATGTGAACCCAGGACCCATGGACCAAGCAATAGCCCAGATTCTTCAAATCTTGGCTCAATAAACAGTTCATCTGGCATAACAACAGCAGAGACAGACCAATCCCCAGGTAACTTTCAAAACTTTTCAGGCAGTAAACCCACCAGAATTCAAGGGTTCCTTAATCCCAATTGAAGCAAATGCATGGTTAAACGAAATAGAGAAGGCTTTTGCCTTGGTAAAAGTGAAAGAGGAGCAGAAGGTTGAATTTGCAAGTTACTATCTGAAGAATGAGGCCACCTATTGGTGGGAAATGGTGAAAACATTGGAAAGTACAGATGTTATTACTTGGGAAAGGTTTAAGGAGTTGTTTTTAGAAAAGTATTTTCCTCAGTTTGTTCAGGATCAAATGGAGCTGAAGTTTTTAGAATTAAAGCAAGGGAACATGTCGGTAACAGATTATGAGGGGAAGTTTGAGGAATTGTCAAGGTATGTGCCGTCGTATGTTGATACTGATAGAAAGAAAGCTAAGAGATTCCAGCAAGGCTTGAAACCATGGATCAGAGGGAAGGTAGCTATTTTTGAATTGGATACCTATGCCGGGGTTGTACAGAAAGCTATGATCGCAGAGACAGAGAGTGAGATGTTTCAGAAAGAAAAGGAAAGCAAGAAAAGGAAAGTTGAGGGAAGTGAGGGTCAGTCACAAACAGGGAAGTTTCCAAATTTTAAGAAGGGCAAGTTTCAACCAGGGAGAAATTTTAATTTCAGGAGACAAAATGCAGGAGACGGAGGCCAGGGCAATCGTTCAGCTAATGTGAATCAGCCGAATCAGTTGAGATTAACTTTTCCAGATTGTCAAGTATGTGGAAAGAAGCATGGAGGAGTTTGTAACAAGTTGAATGTGGTATATTTTAAATGCAAACAGAAAGGGCACTACTCGAGGGAGTGCCGAAATCAGCCAGCAAGAGAGCCAGCAAATAAGGATCAGCCTATCCGGAATCCAGCAGTGAAAGTTCCATTCATTGGATTTACATGCTTTAAATGTGGGAAGCCAGGACATATGGCCAGGGATTGCAAGACACCAACCCCGGTCAATAATGCATTAAGGATTATGGGATCTACCCCAACAGTGAATGAGACTCCGAGGGCTAGAGTTTTTGACATGTCGGTGAAGGATGCGATCCAGGATACGGATGTCGTGGCAGGTACGCTTAATGTGAACTCTTTATGTGCCAAAGTGTTAATAGATTCAGGAGTAACTCGATCGTTTATTTCACAAGATTTTGTTAGAAAGTTAAATTGTCCAGTTGGGTATTTAAATGAAATAATGACTGTGGAATTAGCAAATCAAGAACGTGTAACTGTTAATCAAGTTTGTGGGAATTGTGAGATTGAGATTTCTGGTAGTAAGTTTTGTGTAGATTTGATACCGTTTAAGTTAGGAGAATTTGACGTTATATTTAGGAATGGATTGGTTATCTAAGCATGATGCTCAGATAGATTGTCGAAATAAGAAAGTAATGGTGAAAACGCCAGACGAAAGAATAGTAACGTTCAAGGGACAGAAGCAGGTAAAGAAGTTCTTAACGATGATTCAAGCCAAGAAGTTACTACGACAAGGATGTGAGCATTTCGTAGCATATGTGATCGACAGAAGTCAGGAGCCAGCAAAACTTGAAGATATTCTAGTTGTAAATGAATTTCCAGACGTATTTCCCGACGAGTTACCAGGACTTCCTCCAGATAGAGAAATTGAATTTGCAATTGATTTAGCACCTGGAACCGAACCAGTATCCAAGGCCCCGTATAGAATGGCGCCCGTTGAGATGAAAGAATTAGCAAAGCTATTACAAGAGCTGTTAGAGAAAGGAGTAATTAGACCCAGCGTATCCCCGTGGGGTGCATCGGTATTATTTGTCAAGAAGAAGGATGGAAGCATGAGACTGTGCATCGACTATAGGGAGCTCAACAAGTTGACGATTAAAAATAAGTATCCGTTACCCAGAATTGATGATTTGTTTGACCAATTGAAGGGAGCTAAGTATTTCTCCAAAATCGATTTAAGATCGGGATATCATCAACTGAAAATCAAACCAGAAGATATACCAAAGACAGCTTTCAGAACAAGGTATGGACATTACGAGTTTTTAGTGATGTCTTTTGGATTGACCAACGCCCCAGCAGCGTTTATGGACCTGATGAACAGAATTTTCAAGGAATATTTGGACAAGTTCGTTATAGTATTTATAGACGATATTTTGATCTATTCAAAGACGGAGGAGGATCATGCAGAACATTTAAGGACAGCTTTGGAGATTCTAAGAAAAAAGAAATTATATGCTAAATTCTCGAAGTGTGAGTTTTGGCTACAGGAAGTTCAGTTCTTAGGACACATAGTCAGTAACGAAGGAATCAAAGTGGACCCGGCAAAGATCGAGGCAATTACGAATTGGGAAAGACCGAGAACACCCACTGAGGTAAGAAGTTTCTTGGGATTGGAAGGATATTATCGACGATTCGTTCAGAATTTCTCAAGAATTGCAACACCATTGACAAAGCTTACACGAAAGAATGAAAAGTTTATATGGAATGACAAGTGCGGAGAAAGTTTTCAGGAATTGAAGCGGAGATTAATCACAACACCTTTTTTGTCACTTCCAGATGATCAAGGGAATTTCGTAATTTATAGTGATGCTTCCTACAAAGGATTAGGATGTGTTCTTATGCAGCACGACAAGGTGATTGCGTATGCGTCAAGGCAATTGAAACCACACGAACAGAAGTACCCTACTCATGATTTGGAGTTAGCAGCTATAGTTTTCGCTTTGAAGATTTGGAGACATTATTTGTATGGAGAAAAGTGTGAAATTTTCACGGATCACAAAAGTTTGAAATATATATTTACCCAGAAGGAACTTAATATGAGACAAAGGAGATGGTTAGAATTGATCAAAGATTATGATTGCTTGATTAATTATCATCCCGGTAAGGCGAACGTTGTAGAAGATGCGTTAAGTCGGAAGGAAAAGTTAAATGTATTATCCGTATCTGAAGAGATATATAAAGAATTTCAAAAATTGGAATTGGAGATTAGAATTTGCAAGCCTGAGGAAGCAAAAGTGTACAGTATGATTTTCCAACCGGAGTTATTGGAGAAAATAAAGAAATGCCAGAAAGAGATAATGGATCAAGATATAAATAGTTTGGTAGGTGATGAATTATGCACGCAACAAGATGATCAAGGTATTCTTAGGTTTTCTTCAAGAATTTGGATTCCACCAGTAACGGAGCTGAAAAATGAAATTTTACAAGAAGTACATAGTTCAAGATATTCCATCCACCCAGGGAGTACCAAAATGTACAGAGATTTAAAGAAGAATTATTGGTGGCCAGATATGAAGAGGGAAATTATGGAATGGATTAGCAAATGCTATACCTGTCAGAGAGTTAAAGCAGAGCATCAGAGACCAAGCGGATTGCTACAACCATTGGAGATTCCAGAATGAAAGTGGGAACATATTACCATAGATTTCATAGTTGGATTACCAAGGACAAGGACTAATCATGATGCCATTTGGGTTATAGTAGATAGACTTACCAAGTCAGCTCATTTTCTGCCTATAAATGAACGATTTTCGCTTGACAAGTTAGTTCATATGTACTTGAAAGAGATCGTAGTTCGTCATGGAGTTCCAGTGTCTATTGTATCTGATCGAGATCCAAGATTTAATTCAAGATTTTGGAAGAGTTTTCAAGAATGTTTGGGAACAAGACTGAATATGAGTACAGCTTATCACCCTCAAACGGATGGCCAAAGTGAAAGAACGATTCAGACAATCGAGGACATGCTACGTGTTTGTGCTATTGATTTCAAAGGAAGTTGGGATGAGCATTTACCCCTGGTAGAGTTTGCTTATAACAACAGTTATCACGCCACTATTGGGATGCAACCTTATGAAGCCCTTTATGGACGCAAATGTAGATCTCCAGTATATTGGGACGAAGTAGGAGAACGCAAAATACTCGGACCTGAATTGGTGCAACAGACAAAGGAAGTTGTTGAAATTATCCAGAAAAGATTAATAGCTGCACAAGATCGTCAAAGGAAATATGCGGACCAGTCAAGAAAAGACATGGAATTTGAAGAAGGAAGCTTGGTATTATTGAAAGTATCACCGTGGAAAGGACTAACGAGGTTTGGGAAGAAAGGGAAGCTAAACCCAAGATATGTCGGACCTTTTGAAATCCTAAAGCGTATTGGCAAAGTAGCTTACGAGTTAGCGTTACCTCCGCACATGGAGCACATTCACAATGTTTTTCACATATCAATGCTTAAGAAATATAATCCAGACTCCAGGCATGTAATAGAATATGACCCAATAGAACTTCAAGCAGATTTATCATATGTAGAGAGTCCGATAGAGATTCTAGAGGAAAGAGAGAAAGTATTGAGAAATAAAGTGGTAAAGTTAGTAAGAGTATTGTGGAGAAACCCAAAGATTGAAGAGTCAACCTGGGAGTTAGAAAGTGATATGAGAGAAAAGTACCCTTATTTGTTTTCTTAGAGATTCTGAGGACATAATCCTTTTAAGGGGGGGAGGATGTAATATCCGGGATATATCGTGTAATTATTTTTGCTATTATATAATTATTATGTGTGTTCAGTATCTATTCTGTGAGCTAATTGTTAAGTGTTATCTGTACTTGAATATTCAAAAATAATATTAATTGAGTATTTTAATTTTTATATGTCCAAAATAAAATATAGATAATTGTCATATCTTCCTAATTATTTTTATGTTGGTTTATGGATTTATAAGAATCATATGAAATTTCTAAAATATTTTTCCGGGTAATTAAAATCTATTTTATAAAAACGGGAACCAACCGACGTCACCCGTTGTTACGTTTTTGGAACCCGAAACTCTTTCGAGAACTCCTTCCTAACCTAATTGTAATATTCCGAGCATATTCCATGTTTCGACTTTTTCGATCCGGCTTACGGTTTGTCCTGCGCGGGTTCCCGGCGCAACATTTTCGATACAATATTCGTTTCGGTAAATCAATAAAACCCGTATTTTCGATAAACGGGAGCTTTTTTATTAAACTATCCCAATTATCACTTCGTAATACGTGTAACCAGGCGCTGAGACCAAGACCGTAGTACAAATTGTACTGATTTGGATAATTATCCCAAAAACCGATACCGTTTGGATCAGTTTTTACAAATAAACGTACCGTTTTATATCCGGAATGATCCAACGGGATACAAATTTTCCGTAATTATAAATAGCTTTTTACCGTATTTTATTTCGTATCAAAATCATTTGCAGATAGTTAATTATATAATTTTAAGAGAAAAGCCCTAATTTCCTAAAACTGTTCTAAGAATCAAACAGCAAAACGAAGGCGTTACCGATCTCTGTTTTCAAAGCTTGAGTAACCAAAACGAAGGATTTGAGGTGTTCTATCAGATTCTGAGCTCTGTTTCACTGCAGAAATCAAGGTTATTTTTCTAAAAATTTATTTATTTTCGAATTTATTTTATTAAAAATATGAATTTTTGTTCGGATGATTGTTTGTATGATTTGATGATTGCATGTTGTAGAGCTTGTTTTCCTGATGATTTTCATATGTCATACGTCTGATTTGGAGTTCAATAACATGCTCAAAAGTGGGTTTAATTTTCGAATTTCAAAATTAGGGTTTATAACCCGTATGAATGTTCTCAATTGAAATTTGGGGGTTTTCTATTCTGTGATAGATTGATGTTGTGTTATAGTGGGTTGTGTTCTCTGTGAAATTTGCAATCTAGTCGTATAAGTTTCATGAACCAACGAGGTCTGTAGAGAAGGGAGTTGTGTTTTGAAGTTTTCCGATGTTCGCCGGAAACTAGAAAACTTCACGGCCAAATTCTGGCCAACTCAGGGATTGTTAGGATGAATTGATTGCATGGTTGTGTTCCTGATGTTGTGTAGATGTGATCTGGAGGTGTTGGTGGGGTGAGGACGCCGGGAACGTGTTCTCCGGCGAAACCGACTGTTTTCCGGCGACGGGGTGTAAAATTGCAGTTTGGTCCCTGGACTTTTGGGGACGATACAGTTAGGTCCCTGAAATTTCCAGACTTTGCAAATTTAGGATTCATGTTTATAAAATGTTTAAAAATTATATTTCTTATTTATTTTTATTATAAAAAATTCATTTTTAAATTCTAAAAATTCTAAAAATTATTATTTTAATTCTGAAAATTATTTTTAATTCACAAATAAATCCAAATTAATTAGTTAATTAATTTCAGTTAATTTATAATTGATTAATTGGTTAATTAATTCAAAAATTAATTGATTAATTGATTTAATTAATTATTAATTGATTTTAATTAGTTATTTAATTAGATTTAATTATTTAAAAATGATTTAAAAATTCTGAAAAATAGTTTCGAGCTTTAAAATATTATTCTAAATTATTTCCAAGGCTCGATAATTATTCTAAAATTATTTCGGAGCCAGAATGGGCCAACCGAACCCTGTTTATTAACCCGAAATTGATCCAACGACCCGTTTTAATTCCGAAAAATGTTTTAAAAATCATTTTAAATACCAGAAAGCCTATTTATGACCCGAGACTTCTTTATAAATAATATATCATTGATTAGGTGATGTATTATGTGCTATATGTGACTTGTTAATTGACTATCGGTCTATATATTCGGTGTTTACTTGATTTTTGCATAACTTTCAATCCGTTAATCGGATTTGGGTAAAATGAAGGGTAGATAGAAGTATGTGTTGAATAGAATTCCATGAGTAAATTATTGATAGATGCTTATGATATGTGAGCAGAAGAGGCAAGACGTAGGAAAGGGAAACAGGTAGTTGAGGAGTAAAACGGTTGTGATTGGAAGCGAGTGCAGTGTAGTAAGCTAATACCAGGCAAGTGTTCTGAACTTTCTCGAAATATTGTAGTACTTGATAATCCTGTGATATTGCAAGTGCTTTGAAGCACAGAAACCTAAATCCTGATTTCAGTTATTGTCCTTGAGCCATGAATCATATTCTTTCTAATCCATTGATTATTGTATACCCAAACAAGAACCACAAATCTACGATACTACTTTACAAATACATACAAACTAAATACCAAACACTGAAATGAACTATTATATACTCAACCCATGGTATCTTATACTTTGAAAGATCGAATCCTTGAAACCTTGAAACGTTGATTCCTTTGTTATCCAATTCTTTCATTACCCAGCATCCAAGCTTTTAAATTGCCTTATTGATCCTTACAAGGATTGAAACCCTTCCATTGTTAAACATTTATTGTTGTTAATGATTCCGGTTATTGTTTACTATTGCATATTCTATTATTATGTTAGAATTGGATTGTTTTTATAAAATTGTGGACCAGATTCGTGGTCAGACCATATAATGGTCATGTTAGGCCAATGTGTGCCTTGGATCGAGTAGTTAGAGCAATGCTGTGTGCCTTGCTCGGGGTTAGTGCGTGACTGATCAGCAGCCTAACCTTGGTTTTTAAATTAAAAGTATAATATCCAATTCGAAATCATAATCCATTGTTCACTTGATATCATAAACATATTCACCTGATGATCATTATTCTCAGTTTTGTCATTGTGACTTGCTGAGCTAGTTAGCTCATTCGTGCGATGTTGTTTATATTCTTTCCAGTTAAAAAGGAACCAGTTGGTAGAGAGGATCCCCAGTCCAGCGCGAGAGCTAGGGGTTCCGGTTGAGAAAGCTGATATAGTAGGCTTCTTTTGGAATAATTTAAGTTTGTAAAAGTTTGTAATAATGTTTAATACTCAGTTTGAATTTGAAATAGTTGGGATTTGAACGGTTTGTAATATATTAGTGTGTTTGGCTTGTGTGCATACTTTAGCCTGTTGCGGTCCGTGGTGGTTGGTAAGTAGGGTCATTGCATATATTATTATTATCTTTATTATTGTTATAAGCAGGTTATAATTAAGGTGTGTGTGGACCCCAAACTTCTGACCCGGGTTTGGAGGGCGCCACAGCCTACGTATCTCTGTGAATTAGAGAATCAATCCAAAAAAATGTAGTTCTGATTGATGGGGTGAGTCCCTTTATATAGATGTTGAGAGTCCTTGAATTGGACTAGGGTTAGGAGACTTGTTGATCAAGTTCTCAGACTTTGGATAGACTTTGAAGTCTTAGAATAGAGGAATCAGATTTCTAGTTGGTGTAGGTGCCCTTGAGACTATCTTTTATAGAATTATATCATCATTAGAACTCATTTAATGAGCTGGTAATCCCCCTTATTTATTAATTACGAAATTAATAAATAATCAGGGTTTTGGGCCTCATTAATTGGGATTCGTTATTGGACCGGATCAGGTCTAATCAATTCAACATTAATTATACTTTTAGGATAATTTTAGGCCCATATCAAACTCTTAATTGTAAGTATAGTAATGTTAGCATATTCTTCCATTTTTTTAAGTCGCTCTCGGCTTAGTAAAAGGTACCGTAAGATGGTGGGGATACAGAATTTCAAAAAATAATTTTTTATTCTCGGACACATATTTTGAGATATATGATAAATATTAATTATAATTTTAGTGTTTTAGTCGATTTCCCGTTAATTTCACGATTAAACTGAGATAATTTAATATTTGGAAGGACAAATTTTGAAATTACCGGAGCAAATGAAGGCTATATTTTTTTAAACGTGATTTTGGTGCTCCCCAAGTAATCATTCAGTTTGTATAATAAAGCAACATATATTGTATGAGGTCAGTGAGGATATAATTTTTATTGAATTGCGGTGATTCAACTAGAGATGCAACTTTTATTTATTTTACATAATATACTCCTTCCGTGCCTTTATGTTATTAATATTTAAAATAATAAATTCGACACGTATTTTAAGAATTTTATTTATTATAATATTATATTTTTTATGAATTTCTTTTTCAAATAAAAATTTGAATATTAAATATTTATTGAGGAAAAAATAAATTTATATAATTATGTGTAAAGTCACTACATGACTCTTAATTTTTTTTTTATTAATAAAATATTTATTTGAACATTTTTTTTCATTCAAAATTTTATTATCGAGAAATTTAAAATATGAATATATTTTTTTTAATTTAGGAGCAGAATATTGGTGGAGTCAGGACACAAAAAACAAATGCATTAAGTTGGTAAGAGTTACGTAGTAGTCTCGCAAATCAAAATACACATAATATGAGACAGAGAGAGTATAATATATGAACAAAACAAATACTTGGTTGTGCTTTTGAATTACCATTTTTATCTATTATCTCGCCTGGACTATTGTTAATTGTTGTATTAAACTATTTGTTCTTTTAATATTAACAGAAAACGATAATGTGATTCCTAATGGAGAAGATGATCAATTTCATCCAACCATTAGTCTATAATCTGTAATCCATTTTTCGATATTTACTTCATCTGGTGTCCAAACACTGCTCATCTGTTTTACAACACAAGATGTGTGAAATCTTTTTGCATCTTAGTTGAGAGTTTTGGTTGCTTGGTTGTGCTGAGATTTAGATAAAGATAGTAATAAGAATATAATGCACAAAAACTAACACTTGTATTTATAAATCGGAATATACTTAATGGCTATATTGTGTTTTCTCTGTTGTGAATTAAAATTAAACGTACATGCAGAATATATACCTTGATAGAAACTGAATGCAAGAAAAACACTAGCTAATAACTACTTCCTACAAATATTCCAACATCCCCACTTATTTAAAACTTCTCCTAATATTACTGAAACAAACAAATAACCTATTCTGTAACACCCCACTTAAATAAGTAAAGGTTACACAAGCTAAGTCTTATTTATTAATGTAAGTAAAAACAAGCTAAACATAATTTATTAAACTAACAAAAGTTCAAAAGATCCAAAATAAAGTTTTCTAACAAGATCCAAAATAATACGGAAATAAAACATGTCCTTGACTTTATTTTCAACTAGATAAACAAGCTAAAATCTTGGCAGCACTCATCACACCCCCGCTTTACCCCTGACTACCTGTGGAAAGAAATAAATACGAGTGAGGCAAATGCCCAGTACAAATATATCATTAAAAGGTAAAGCAAAAGAATATATTTGATTTTAATAATTAACCAAGAAGATGAGTAATATGACAGTAACTATTTAGAAGCAAGGAACAAACTAATCCAAACAAAATCAAAGAAATGGCTGAGAACAAGTAAGGTGGATACTAATAAGGGCATCTTATAAAATCTCTGCTCGCTAGTAAACACCAAGCAAGGCACAGTGCAAACAGTTCTTTCTCCGGTTATCCACAAGAAGGATAAAATGAAATGTATAAAACATATCTCAAACAAACAAAATGATCATGATCTTAATCATGTCTCATACCCCAAAGACATGCTCGTATACTCACAGCACTGATACGAGTTAGTGCCGAGAGCACCAAAGACTGTAAAAACTCCATGTGTCTCGTCTGTGATTTACCCACGCCGATAAGTTTAAGAGCCCATAACAAATGATTACAAAGTGTTGCCAATAATATTGAAAATAAAAGTTGCATGTGACAAATCAAGTATACTGATAGATAACATAGATCAAAAGTGGTTAAGCAACAACATGGATCAAAGATAGCTGAGCAAAAATTAACAAGTGTACATATACAATGTTAGATATATTTGATAATGTCATGTGTAATATGATTTGTGTTTAGTTTTCAGATCTTACCTAACAGGACAAATCAGTACTTAACTGGAAATCAGCACTTATACTGAAGACAGAACTTAAGATATCAGAACTTAAGTAATCAGAACTTAAGTTATCAGAAGATATTTATCAGGAGATAATATCAGGACTTAAGATGACTTTCAGATAAGGCAGGCGGCTGATTGAAAGGAAAGAAGATCGAGACTAAGACAGAAAGAAATATGCATGAAGAAAAAATTCTATGAAGAATAGAATACTTGGAAGAAAAGATGAAGAATAGAATACTTGGAAGAAAAGATAACTAGTTGATATATTTTAGGAAGCAGAATTATATTCCATATCAATTAGAATTTATCTTTTAACTGTGTAGTATATAAATACAAGCATAGGGTTTACACTATAAGTGTTATCATTATCGAAGTTATTATTCTTTGTAACCCTAGCAGCTCTCGTGATAATTTGTTCATCACTGAGAGAGGACAGTTCCATATTGTAACAGAGTTTATTGTGTTGAATAAAATCTGTTTTTAGTTACTTGAGTTCTTATATTCGATTTGATTGTAGTAAACACTGTATTCAACCCCCTTCTACAGTGTGTGTGACCTAACAAGTGGTATCATAGTAATCTGTTAACACACAAACAATTTAAGATCCAAAAATAATCATGTCTGAAGAAGAAACTCCAACCAAGCCCACCAAAACTGAAGAACCTTCAAAAACTATAACCCATAGTCGATATGAGACTATAAGAGTTCCCATGTTGAAACCTTCTGAGTATTCCATATGGAATGTGAAGATGGCTATGTTTCTGGAAGCTACAGATCCAGAATATCTCGACAGGATTAATGAAGGACCACATATGCCAACCAAACTCTTTTTGGAAGTTGCAGGTCAGCCAGCAAAGTCTGTACCAAAGGTGAAAAGTGATTACACTGCTGAAGATATCTCATCGATTGCGAAGGATGCAAAGGTAAGACACTTGCTGCATAGTGCCATTGATAATGTCATATCAAACAGGGTAATTCAATGCAAGACTGCAAAAGAGATATGGGATGCGTTAGAAATAAGGTGTCAGGGAACTGATTCAATCAAGAAGAACAGTAAGAGTATACTCACTCAAGAGTATGAGCACTTTGACTCAAAGCCTGATGAGTCATTAACTGATTTATATGACAGATTTATCAAACTCTTGAATGATTTGTCACTAGTTGACAAAGAGTATGATATTGAAGATTCAAATCTTAAATTTCTGTTAGCTCTTCCTAGAAGATGGGATTTGAAGGCCACAATAATAAGAGACAACTATAATCTTGATGAAACAACTCTTGATGAAATTTATGGGATGCTCAAGACTCATGAACTTGAGATGGAACAAAGAAGCAAGAGGAATGGAAGAAAGTCAAGGACAGTTGCTTTTGTGGCTGAGGAGGAAAGACCCAAAGTTGCTGCCTCAAAGAAAGGCAAGGGAAAGGCTCTCATCACAAAGTCTGATACTGAGTCATCAAGTTGTGATAGTGATGATGACTCAGAAACTGAAAGTATACCTGAGATGGACCTTGATGAGGAGATGATGAAGCTGTGTGCTCTTCTGGTAAAAGGAATCACAAAGATTGCATACAGGAAATTCAGGAGAGGAAAGAAGTTTTCCAGGAAAGGTGCAAGTTCTGATAAGAAAGGTTTCAGAAAATCTGAAGGCAAAGGAGGAAAGTCTGACAGAGGAGATTACTCAAATGTTAAATGCTACAACTGTGGTGAGAAAGGCCACATATCTCCTGATTGCAGAAAAGGGAAAAGTGACAAAGGAAAGGCTCTTGTCACAAAGAAGAAAAACTGGTCAGATGCTTTAGATTCTGAGGATGAGGAAAACTATGCCTTGATGCCAAATGCTGATAGCAGTTTCGATACTGCTGACTTAAAGGTACCTCAAACTACTTATGCCTTTCATACTGATGATATTACTGAGTTGAGAAGATATCTTAAGACCATGTTCATTGGTTATAAAGATCAAGTTTTAACATGTGAAAGATTAACTTCTGAAAATCTTGCTTATAAAAAGAGGAATGATTATTTAGAAAAAGAGTTAGTCATGTTCCATCAAACTCATAAAGATAGGGATGATGCCTTTTATGTTAGGGATGAAGTGCTAAAAATGAATGAATCTCTAAAAACTGAGTTAGAAAAGGAAAGAGAGATTATCGGGACTTGGACTAACTCTGGTAAAGCAACTCAGGATATTCTTAGTAGTGGAAACTGGAAATAGGGCTTAGGTTATGGAGATGATAAGAACTGTAAGGGAACTGTAGAAACTGAGCCTATAGTTGTTAAAAAAAATCAAAGGTAAATCCTGTTAAGTTTGTAACTACAAAGTCTGATATTGAGAAATCAGAAGTTAAGGAGAAAGTAACTTCTGACAAACCTAAACAAGATAAGCCAACTGAAGTTAACATAGGCTTAATGACTAAGAAATAGCTTAAGCATAAGCTGAAAGATGTTAATAATGTAAACAAGGTAAAACCACTTAGGAAAAATAGGAATGGAAAGGAAGGTGTGAACAAAAGTAACAATTATAAGCCTGTTCCTAATGCTTCTAAAAAAACATGTCATAACTGTGGAAATTCTAACCATCTGGCTTCTTTTTGCAGGAAGAATAAGAATATAAACTCCTTACCCTCAAAATCAGGAGTTAAGAGTCAGTCTGTTAGATATAAGCCAAAAAATCCTTGTTTTCATTGTGGTAGTTTATGGCATTACATTTATACTTGTACGGAATATCATAGTTTGTACTATGATTATTATCAAATAAAACCTTCTTTAAAGAAAGTTAGCATTATTCCTTCTAGTGTAAGTTCTGATGCAAAGTCTGATATTACAAATTCTGATAAGAAAACTGTTAACATAAACTCTGAAGCTAAATCCGCTGCAAATGTTAACAAACTTAATAAGGCCAAAGGATCCAAACAGGTTTGGGTCCTTAAAACTAATCATTAGTGGTCTTTGTGATTGCAGGGCAATATGAATAATATCCTAGTTCTGGACAGTGGATGTTCAAGACATATGACTGGAAATAAAGCCCTACTATCAGACTTTGTGGAGAAAGCTGGCCCAGGTGTTTCTTATAGAGATGGAAACATTGGAAAAACTCTGGGATATGGCAGTACCAATCTTGGGAATGTCATCATTGAAAAAGTAGCTCTGGTCTCAGGACTTAAACATAATCTGCTAAGTGTGAGTCAAATCTGTGACAGAGGTTATCATGTGGATTTCTTTGAAGAACACTGTGAAGTTGTAAGAAACTCTACAGGCAAAGTTGTTCTGAAAGGATACAGGCATGGTAACATTTATGAAGCCAAGCTTTCAACAAGTACTGATGGTTCTGCAATCTGTTTGTTAAGTAGAGCATCAATTGAAGAAAGCTGGAATTGGCACAAGAAACTCTCTCATTTAAATTTCAACAATATAAATGAACTAGTCAAGAAAGATCTTGTGACAGGACTGTCAAAATCAGTATTTGCTCCTGATGGCCTTTGTGATTCATGTTAGAAGGCAAAACAAAGAAAATCTTCATTCAAGAGTAAGACTGAATCATCAATTCTTGAACCTTATCACCTACTACATGTTGATCTATTTGGTCCAGTTAATGTCATGTCTATTGCAAAGAAGAAATATGCTATGGTCATAGTGGATGAGTTCACCAGATACACATGGGTGTATTTCTTGCACACAAAAAGTGAAATTGCATCTATCTTGATTGGTCATGTCAAGCAACTGGATAAATTGGTCAAAGATTCTGTGAAGATCATAAGAAGTGATAATGGCACTGAGTTCAAGAATTTGATCATGGAAGAGTTCTGCAAATACCATGGAATAAAGCAGGAATTTTCTGCTCCTGGAACTCCACAACAAAATGGAGTTTTTGAAAGAAAGAATATAACTCTTATTGAAGCTGCGCGAACTATGCTTGATGAAGCAAAGTTGCCAACCTACTTTTGGGCTGAAGCTGTGCAGACTGCTTATTTTACTCAGAATGCAACACTTATCAACAAGCATGGAAAAACACCATATGAGATGGTGAAGAAAAAGAAGCCAAATCTGAAGTATTTTCATGTATTTGGATGCAAGTGTTTTGTTCTTAAGACTCATCCCGAACAGCTATCCAAATTTGATTTAAAAGCTGATGAAGGAATTTTTGTTGGATATCCACTTTCCATAAAAGCTTTCAGAGTCTACAATTTAAGAACAAGGGTTGTCATGGAATCTATCAATGTCTCTTTTGATGATAAGAAGATTACTGGACTTGAAGATTTTAATGATCATGATCAGCTGAGATTCGAAAATGAAGTTTTAAATTCTGATTCTGTAAATCCTGATAGTCTAAATCCTAATACTGCAAACTCTGATGGATTAAACTCTGATGTCATTGAAACTGTGGTGACTATACCTAAGGAAGATGCACCTGTGCAGGGGGAGAATACTGAAGATTCAACCACATCTCAAGAAGCATCTGAATCTACAACAGGCTCTTCAAGTTCTGATTCGTCAAGTTCTGATGGGCCAAGTTCTGATAATTCTGGAAACTCATTGTTAGGTCACACACACTATAGAAGGGGGTTGAATACAGTGTTTAGCACAATCAAATCGAATATAAGAACTCAAGTCACAGAAAACAGATTTTATTCAACACAATAAACTATGTTACAATATGGAACTGTCCTCTCTCAGTGATGAACAAATTATCACGAGAGCCGTTAGAGTTACAAAGAATAATAACTTCGATAATCGTAACACTTATAGTGTAAACTTTATGCCTGTGTTTATATACTACACAGTTACAAGATAATCTTCTAATTGATATGGAATATAATTCTGCTTCCTAAAATATATCAACCAGTTATCTTTTCTTCCAAGTATTCTATTCTTCATAGAATTTATTCTTCATGCACAATTCTTTCTGTCTTAGTCTCGATCTTCTTTCCTTTCAATCAGCCGCCTGCCTTATCCGAAAGACATCTTAAGTCCTGATATTATCTCCTGATAAATATCTTCTGATCACTTAAGTTCTGATAACTTAAGTTATGTCTTCAGTATAAGTGCTGATTTCCAGTTAAGTACTGATTTGTCCTGTTAGGTAAGATCTGAAAACTAAACACAAATCATATTACACATGACATTATCAAATATATCTAACACTCATATTCTGATATTTCTGGAAACTCAAATTCTGAAGGATCCAACTCAGAGAGCATAATTTCAGGGGGAGCATCAGAAAATGTTGATGGAGACAGCATGGATCATGGGGGAGCATCCAGTTCTAGAGATAACCTTCCATCTGCAAGGAAGTGGACTAAAGCACATATACCTAACTTAATTATTGGAAATCCTAATGCAGGTGTCAGAACTAGAACAACTACATTAAATGAATGTATCTATCATTCTTTTCTTTCTCAGACTGAACCAAAGAAAGTAGAAGAAGCTCTTCAAGATGCTGATTGGGTGCAAGCAATGCAAGAAGAGTTAAATAAATTTGAAAGAAATAAAGTCTGGACCCTAGTGCCAAGACCAAAGAACAGGTCTGTTGTTGGCATAAAGTGGGTGTTCAGAAACAAAACTGACAGTGATGGCATAATTACAAGGAACAAAGCAAGGCTGATTGCAAAAGGATACTCTCAATATGAGGGAATTTATTATGATGAAACATTTGCACCTGTTGCTAGATTGGAAGCCATAAGGATATTTTTGGCTTATGCTGCTCACAAGAAGTTTAAAGTCTTTCAAATGGATGTGAAAAGTGCTTTTCTTAATGGAGAATTGAAAGAGGAAGTATATGTTGAACAACCTCCAGGCTTTGTAGCTCCCAAATTTCCCAATCATGTCTACAGGCTTGATAAAGCACTTTATGGCCTTAATCAAGCTCCAAGAGCATGATATGAGACTTTAGCTCAGTTTTTTCCAGGAAAGTGGATTTAACAAAGGGACTATTGACAAAACACTGTTCTACCTGAATCATGGAAAGGACTTACTTTTGGTGCAAATATATATTGATGATATCATTTTTGGTTCTATAAATGACAGACTTTGTAAGAAGTTTGCCAAGTTGATGCAGTCAAGATATCAAATGAGTATGATGGGAGAACTTAACTATTTTTTGGGCCTTCAAGTCAAGCAGAATGAAGAAGGAACTTTTATTTGTCAATCTAAGTACACCAGAAATTTGTTGAAGAAATTTGGAATGCAAGATTGTTCAAGTGCATCCACTCCTATGGCCACTGCAACAAAGTTGGATAAGGATACTGGTAAATCAGTAGATATTACTGATTATAGAGGTATGATTGGTTCACTACTCTATCTAACTGCAAGTAGACCTGATATCATGTATGTTACCTGTCTTTGTGCAAGATTTCAAGCAGATCCAAGAGAACCTCACTTAACAGCTGTGAAAAGAATTTTCAAGTACCTTAAGGGTACAGCTGATCTGGGATTGTGGTATCCTAGAGAATCAGACTTTAAGATGATAGGTTACTCAGATGCAGATTTTGCAGGATGCAAAATTGACAGGAAAAGCACAAGTGGAAGCTGCCAATTTCTTGGAGGCAGATTGGTTTTTTGGTTTAGCAAGAAACAGAAGTCAATTTCCACATCAACTGTAGAAGCATAATACATTGCTGCAGGAAGCTGTTGTGCACAGATTCTTTGGATGAAGAATCAGTTACTGGATTATGGGTTAGAATTTTCTAAAATTCCTATTTACTGTGATAATCAAAGTGCTATTGCTATGACAGGTAATCCAGTTCAACAGTCAATGACAAAGCACATCATTGTTAGGTACCACTTCATACGGGAACATGTGGATGAAGGTATAGTGGAATTGCATTTTGTTCCAACAGATCAACAACTAGCAGATATCTTCACATAACCACTGTGTGAAGCTACTTTTACAAGATTGGTAAATGAACTTGGAATGGTTTCAGGTTCTTTCTCTAAATCTGCTTAGTTTATGTTCTGATACATCAGACTTTATGATCAGTATTTACAGATATTACGATCTTTGTGTATTCTGTGCTTAAATTGAAAATTACTTAAGTGCTGATTGTTGTCTGATGTGAATTTCTAAACTCTGATAGTGATATAAATGTTTCTGTGACTATTCAATCCAATGAGGATAACTGTGCTAGATGCTGACCTAGTAGTCTTTAATATACTAAAGATCCCATGTTTGAAGTAATTGTTTATGTGGAAATCTTTTAACACAAGCAAATTCTGATATTGAGCTTAGTTAAGTTTACTTTGTGTATCTTATTACTAAGTCAAAAACTAGAATAATGCTTCTTATCTGTTAAGTTCTGATGTTAGTAAATCTGTTGGATGTACTAAGTGCTGATAAGCCTCACTTATCAAAAGAAAAAGAAAAGAAAAGAAATAAAAATCAGGTACTCCTTTGAGATCTAGAGTAAAAATGTGGAAGGGAAGACCCAAGTGCATTGCTGGTATTAAGTAATATGCATTAGAAAAGCAAAATAAAATTTTCTTGGTGACTTTTCACCCTCTATGATTACGGGAGAAATACTCTGATAACAGCATAAATTCTGATAAGCAGTCGTGACTCACTTACACTGAGAAGCCACTGTAAAATGGAATTTCAAAAGATGCATAAAATGAGCACAAAACAGTTGAGGTGGACTCGTGCATGAACTCATTCAATAGTAGGCTTCAGAATAATGACAGATTTTGAGTAAAGTTCTTAGTTATGCCTTATTTCTAAGATGTACTGAAGTGAATCAGACTTTACTCTTTATCTGATATTTAGCTTAATGCACACACTTACACTCCATATGAATGATGAAAATTACTGTGGTGATAATGTTGTTTTAGATGAACAGTCTATGTGTCAGATTGCATAAATTCTGAGTACAAGTTTTGATGGAAGTTCTGATGATTAAGTTCTGATGAAACCATATCATTATTTGTGTAAAGAATTACAGGAATACACATTTACTTTTCGAGTTAAGGAGCCATATTCTGATGACTTTTAAATCCTGATAATGATCAAGTTTTGATGCTGACGTGGCAGTATTTATTTTCTTGGTTTATTTTTGGTCATTGCCTGAATGATAATATTTTTACAGAATATTGGTTAATGTGAGATAAAACAGTCATAATCATTATGGGTTAGTGGTTAGCGTGTATGTCTTGAAAAACTGCATGCGCACAGTAATTATTATTATATCACGTGCCCATTAACTCTGGCTTTAGATCTTTTACTGACTGTTATTATTACACATCAGTCTGGGGAGTCGAGGGGTCATTATTTTTCTTATAATTTTTAACCAGTCCTCGCGTCCCTTAGTATTCCATTGCCTATTTAAATGACTGATCATTCATCAGTAAAACCACATATGTTCATTTCTCTCAAACAATGGCACATTTTAGTTGGTATTACTCTTATGGCACAGAAACTGTGACTATCTTTTGAAATGGAATTTTGACTTTATATTCTATCAAAAACATTCCATTTGTCATCTGGATTCAACTTCCAGAGAACATTAAAAATGATCTGTTGTCTTTTCAAAGAGAAGCTCATCTTCGTATTCTTAAACAGCAGGAGCAAACCATTCGTCTTGCTGTTCTCTTTGTTGAAAGTAGGTAGAAGAATTAATTGTTATCCATCCGTTTCTCTTCACCGTCAGCTTTGTCAATCTTCTTAGACTAGGACTAAGGCTGTTGATGTTAAGAATCGTAGAATAAGACTATCTTGTAATTTTTGCATGTAATTGCTAAATTTCATCAAATATAATCATCTGATATATCAATGAAATTTTCTTTAATTGCAAGGTTTGTTCTTTGTTTCTCAAATTATGTGACTGTGCATGTTTAATTGCAATTTATTAATCTTTACTTCATCGACTTTTAATTTTATTTTGTGATGAATGTTTTGATTAAATTCTGTTGATTTGAGGAAACAACTGAGGAACAGGTTCCAATATTAGAACCTATTGTTGTAGAAGCTGAGAAGGTTACTTCTCAGAAAAATACTGTAACTGGGAGTTCTAGGCCCCTCAAAAGGCTTAGAAAGTTAAATTCTGATGATAAAGCTCCTACAGTGTCTCCACCTTTGAAGAAGTTAAAGAAACAGAGCTCATAGGGACATAGTTGAGTCAGCTTCAGAAGATGTAGTGGAAGCAGCTAAGGAAGGGGATCAGGAATCTCTGATTTCAACAGAACCAATTGTTATTGAATCACTTCCTTCTGAACAACAAGAAACTGCTCAAGAGAGAATTCCCACACCTCCTATGTCACCTATAGTTAATCCAGTACATACTGAAGAACCAGGTACAAGTGCTGAAATTGATATTCATAACTTGATTGTGCCTGAGGTTTTGTACTTGGAAGCTCCACCAATTCAACTCACTCCACCAACAACATCAATTTTGGATGTTGATAAGAACCTGGCTGCAGATTAGAATTTAGAGGATGGTGTTGAAGCCTCTATAGCCTCCCATACTGCTGTTTTATCAGAGGATGCTGATACTGCAGGATCTACAAGTTCTGATGCTGCCAATGAAGAAACTACTGGTGAAGCTGCTGCTAATTTAGATGCTGATGCAGCTAGTCCATCAGGACATGCACCTCAACAAACAGTTCATAAAACTGATCTAATCAAAAAGTTTGTTAAGGAAGCACCAGTACCTTGGAGTGAAACTCCTAGAGGAAAGGAGTGGACTAAGGAATGGAACACAGTTAGTTTTGTTCCTTCTGAAAAGATTCTTGCTGAGCATCTGGAAAAATCTGATAAAATGCTGATAAATGATGATTTCAAGGCACAGCTGAGAGTTACTGCATTGAGTACTAGACACCTTCAAGGTCAACACTCGACAACTCATGCCAAGGTGAATAAAATTCAAGAAACTTTGATCCAGCAAGATATGAATGTGAAACTTGAAAAGAACAGATTTTTCAAGCCAGCCTTTGACAGAATTGCCTACATTGAGAAAACTCAGGAGAAGCAACAAACTCAAATTGATGAAATTATGAAGAATCAAGCTTCTCACCAAAATCAACTCAATGAGATCCAATCCTCAGTGGAATTGCTTGTCTCTCTTCTTTTACCTACTGATGCCAAAAAGGGGGAGAAAGTGATTAAGTCCAAATGCAAATCTATTCAGACACTGAAGGGAAAGGATGATGGAAATGATGACCAGGGAAACTCTAACAAGGGTAGAGGTCAAGGTCAAGGCAAAGGATTTTCATCAAGTAAAGCTAGAATTACAAGTCAAGGAACAAGTTCTGATACTGGGAGAAGAATAAGTTCTGATAATGGTAAAAGGATAAGTTCTGGTGAACATCTGGAACTTGATGAAGAAATTTTAAAGGAGTTATTTCTTAAAGAAAATCCAGGAATGGACTTTGAGAGTCTAAAGGAAGAAGAAGCTAGACTCAAAGTAGAAGGTGTCAAGATTAAATCTAAAGCTTCTGTTGTTGAAAAGAAATTTCCAAAGCCTAAGGGTATTGTGATAAAGGAAAGAACAAATTCTGAGGCAATCAAAGCCAAATCACAGGTGGAAATTGATCCAAGGTCCAAGGGCAAAGAAAAAGTCGATGAACCTGTAAAGGTTTATATGCCATTCATGGATGAAGAAATAACTGATGATGAAGAAGATGCTAATCTTACTATGATGCATAAGAAGATTTTTCAAACAACCTCTGACATGGCTCATGTTGTTCAGAGTCAAGATGTAGTAAGTTCTGATATGAAAGTGATGCAAGCAACCTCTGACATAGCTCAAGTTGGCTTGATATCAGAAGATAAGGAAGAGGAAACCTCTGACATTTTTCATGTTAAACCTTCAAAGATACTCCTACCAGGATTCACCAAAGCTAAACAGGCTCAACCTTTGAAGACTCCAACAAGTGGTTTTGAAGCAAGAGTTGTTACAGGAAAGGAAGCAAGTGATAAATCTGGATTAGGTAGCTCTGATGAAAGAAGAGTACATAACACTACCAATGATCCAACTTCCTTAAGTGAACCAGGTGTTGGAGCAACTCCTGAAAGATTGAATCGACTTGAATATGTACAAATGGTTTACCATACCTTTTTAAAAGAACATATCTTGTTATATTTTATGACAGATGGAAGGGTATACCATATTAGGTAGAATGTTATACCATTAAAGTATTTTGAGGAACTGGAACATGTTCTATATTTACTTCAAGTGAAAGACAGATTAACAGATAGTGCTGTAGGTTATTTAAAGTCTCAAATTCAAAGACAGAAGAAGCTTTATTCTGTAAAGTCTGACATCACATACTGTCCCAAGTACAGAGATCACAAAGGTGATATTGTCGAAATGAAGCCTAACTCTGCTAAGATCATAACTAATTTTCTGGGTTATAAGGCTGTGGAATTCAATCTAGAGTCTGACAAGGCATATCTGATTAGACTAGATCAGGAGATAAGAAAAGCTAAGATAAATGATCTCAGAGCAGCTATTTTTCAAACTGGTGAAGATACAGCTGAATTGATAAATGCTAAAAGGAGGATGGTCAATGAACTTGAATATGCTGATAGATGTTTATTGAAGAACTATCTCAGAACAACTCCTGATATCAAATAGATCAGAAATTGAAGCCAAGTCAAAGATCTACAACTGCTTAAATTCTAAAGTGTATACAGACTGAAGCTGTTATCAAAAGTTAAAGATGGTAAAGCTGAAAGGACTGTAAGTTGTAGTTATCTAGTCAAATTCTCATGCATTTGTACTTAATGTTTTTGACATCATCAAATATCTGTTAAACTTGTATATTATGCTAATTTACAAGTTGGGGGAGATTGTTAGATATATTTGATAATATCACGTGTAATACTTAACCGTACTTAACCGTGACACTCCAACCAGTTAGTTCTTTTCTGACCTTGTCGGAGTTGTATGCCAAAACTTTCTTTCCTATGCACCACCTTTTCTCTTTCTAGTAAGTTATATAATTCTACTCTTAATAGTTTTCATTTCAGTTGGCTGTCAGCTATCGCTCTGAGATAAATTTTGTGTGATAGCACTAATAGGGTGACTCTATTTATATAATAAGCAGTTCTAACAAATTATGAAACCGTTGTCCATAATTTTCTCCACATTTTTCCACATCATCTCCCCATTAGCTGTTTAAAAATATCTTATCACGTACTTAGTAGTTTGACTTCAAATTTTAAACAACTAAAAGATAGCTTACAAATTCAAATTTTTAACAACCAATTATCTAAATAAAACATTCTCCATAATTTTGAATTCTAAAAATAATTAATAAAATATTTACTAATATTGCACCAATAATGTAACAAATAAAATATGGGGTATTATATTCTTCCCTCCTTAAAATAATTTCATCCTCGAAATTCTAGTAAAGTACCTGATTCGAAGAGGTACGGATATCTTGCGCGAACTAAATCCTCAGTTTCCCAAGTAGCTTCTCGAACATCATGATTTTTCCATAAAACTTTAACAAAAGGGATCGTGTTCTTGCGCAACACTCTCTCCTCCCTCGCCAATATAGCTTCAGCTTCTTCTTCACAAGATAAATCTTCACGAAATGCATCTAAGGGATACTGAACAACATGATTAGGATGATATACATACTTCCTCAAAACCGATGCATGAAACATATTGCGCACCCGTGACAATTATGGCGGTAAAGCGACTCTATATGCCACAACTCCAACCCTCTCAAGAATCTCAAAAGGTCCTATAGCTTATCCTTCTGACCAAATCGCTGAATGCCTCTCTGAGGAGATACCTTAAAGAAGACCTTGTCTCCTGCTTTAAATTCATATTCTCGCCTACCCTTATTAGCAAACTCTTCTGCCTAGATCGAGCTTGTTCAAGTCTTTCTCGAGCAACTGCTACCTTATCTGTAGTGACTTGTACTAGATCGGGACCTTCTAAAAGCTTCTCTCCTACTTCATTCCAATAAATAGGTGTTCTACACTTGCGCCCATATAGTGCCTCAAAAGGAGCCATACCAATGCTGTTCTGCCAACTGTTATTATAAGCAAATTCAACCAAAGGCAAATAGTCATCCCAATTTCCATACCACTCTAATGCACATGCTCGCAATATGTCCTCCAAGGTCTGAATTGTCCTCTCTGACTGCCCATCCGACTGTGGATGAAAAGCTGTGCTATAGTTCAACTTGGTGCCCCATGCCTTTTGAAATACTTTCCAAAATCTTGAAGTGAATCTGGGATCTCTGTCGGACACGATCGAAACTGGAATCCCGTGTAGTCTAACAATCTCATTCCTGTATAATAGCGCTAAGCTCTCCAAGTTCATGTTCTCACGGATTGCCAAAAAGTGAGCAGATTTAGTGAGTCTGTCTACAATCACCTATATCGCTTCATGTTTCTTAAAAGTCTTAGGCAGTCCTATGATAAAATCCATGCAAATATTCTCCTACTTCCAAGTAGGTAACTCCAATGGTTGTAATAAGCCACTTGGCCTCTGGTGCTCAATCTTCACCTGTTGACAAGTCAAACAATTCGAAACAAAATCGGCAATATCTCGTTTCATGCCACTCCACCAAAAGTGTTCCTTTAAATCTCGATAAATCTTTGTCTTACCTGGATGAATAGAAAACGGTGATCTGTGAGCCTCTTCCATCAATTCCTCCCCGAGTTTCTTGTTAGCAGGTACACATAGACGATTATACATCCATAGAATGCCATGATCATCAAAATGAAATCCTGGTTGCTTTTCAGGATCAATATTTTGGACAAAAGACCACAATTCTCCATCTCCATCTTGAGCTGCCTTAATCCTAGTGATAAGACTAGGCTCGACATGCAAACTTGCTACCATACCAACTGTATCCCGATGATAAAACTCCAAACCAAATTTCTCAATCTCACGTTGAAGAGGAGGTTGTTGTGTCACCAACGCGGCCAAATTCCCAAAATCCTTCCTGCTTAAAGCATATGCAACCTTATTAGCCTTTCCGGGATGATACTGAATGCTCACATCATAGTCTTTCAATAATTCAATCCATCGTCTTTGCCTCATATTAAGCTCTTTCTGCGTGAATATGTACTTCAAACTCTTGTGGTCAGTAAAGATCTTACACTTATCACCATACAAATAGTGTATCCATATCTTCAATGCAAAAATGACGGCTGCAAGCTCTAAGTCATGTGTCGGATAATTCACCTCGTGAGGCTTTAATTGTCTTGAAGCGTAGGCAATCACATTTCCATGTTGCATCAATACACAGCCAAGTCCCTTCTTCGAAGTATTGCTATAAATCACATAGCCTCCCAATCCTGATGGTAGTGTCAATACTGGTGATGTCACGAGTCTCTTCTTTAATTCTTGAAAACTAGTCTCACACTCATCGGTCCATATGAACTTGTTGCTTTTTCGAGTCAACTGTGTCAATGGCATCACAATTGTCGAAAAGCCTTCTACAAATCGACGATAGTAGCCCGCGAGTCCCAAGAAACTCCTCACTTCCGTCGCAATGCTAGGTCTTGGCCAATTGGTAATAGCCTCAACCTTGGCTGGATCCACCTTGATTCCATATGCTGATACAATATGTCCCAAAAATGCAACTTGATCAAGCCGAAATTCACACTTCCTGTATTTTGCATACAATTTCTTATTCCCTAGTGTTTCCAACACAACTCGAAGATGCTCCTCATGTTCCTCCATTGACTTTGAATACACTAATATATCATCAATAAACACAATCACAAACTTGTCCAGAAAATCCTTGAATACCCTGTTCATTAGGTCCATGAAAACTGCAGGTGCATTTGTCAATCCAAAAGACATAACAAGAAACTCGTAGTGTCCGTAACGAGTCATGAATGTTGTCTTCGGAATATCACTTGCCTTCACTCTTAGTTGATGGTAACCTAACCGTAGATCAATCTTCGAAAAGTATTTTGCTCCTTGAAGCTGATCAAATAAGTCATCGATCCTCGGTAATGGATATCTATTCTTCACCGTAATTTGGTTCAACTCTCGATAATCAATATAGAGTCTCATCGAACCATCCTTCTTCTTCACAAATAGAACTGGTGCTCCCCAAGGAGAAATACTGGGTCTAATAAAACCCTTATCAAGTAACTCCTCCAGCTGTTCTTTCAGCTCTTGTAGCTCTAACAGAGCCATTCTATAAGGTGCCTTATAAATGGGTTGTGCATCTGGTAACAAATCGATAGAAAATTCTCTCTCTCTTTCGGGCGGAAGACCTTCCAAATCTTCGGGAAATACATCTGAAAACTCACGAACAACAAGAACATCTTATAACGCTGGCTGCACCTTGGACGTGTCAATCATATGAGCCAAAAATCCTTCACATCCATGAGCAATCATCTTCTTAGCCTTGATGGGCGAAATGAATTTTCCACAACCACTAGGCTTAGAACCCTGAAACACGAACTCGGGTGAATTGGAGTCGCCAAAAATTATTCTTTTTCCTGGAAAATCAATTGTAGCTTTGTGTCGCTCCAACCAATCCATCCCCAGTATGATATCAAAGTCCCTCATCTGAATAGGTAAGAGATCTACAAGTAGTTCTCTATGGTCTACTCTAACTACACAATCAAGATACTGAGAATTCACAAGTATAGTTACACCCATAGGAGTGCCAACAGAAAAATCCGATATGAGTGCAGTGGATGCAATGTCTAAGTGTTTAGCATAAGATGTAGAGACAAATGAATGTGTAGCTCCAGTATCAAATAAGACTATAGCATTTCCATTACTGACAGAAAGTGATCCTGAAATGATATCTGGAGTACTTGCAGTATCTTTTGCAGTGATGGAAAACACACAACCGGAAGTCTTTTGCTTGCTTTTCTCTCCCTGATCCTTACGATCCCAAGGCTTCTTTGGTGGCATCTGACAGTCTCGAATAGTGTGACCCTTCTTTCCACAATTGAAGCATGCTCTAGTAGCCCAATAGCAAGTGCTTCCTCCATACATCTTTCAACAATGCTCACACTTAGATGCTTCCTTATTTCCAGTTTGGTTGAAAGACCTCTTTTGCTCATTTCCTTGATTTCCATTCTTCTGCTGAAAATTCCAAGTATTATACCTCTGAATATTTGGTTTGAATCCACCTGAAGACCCACCATCTTTCTGAAATCCATATCGACGATCGGAAAATTCCTCTTCCCTTTTTCTTTTCTGATTTTGCATGTCTCGTTTCTTGAGAAAGTCAGCCTGATGAAGCTCTTGATCTCTGGCACTATCAACCAAGGTGTCCATGGATGTGTAGAGATTAGAGATGATATGGTTGCGGATGGAATTCGTCAATGCCCACTTAAACTTCATGATTTTATCCGCTTCTGACCCAGCCACAGATTTTGCATAACCAGCTAACCTCTGAAATCTAACTTGAAAGTCTGCCACCGACTCATCATCTCTTTGAGTAATACTCTGATACTCCATTACATATTCCTCACGTATGCTGGCTGGAAAGTACCTCTGGTCAAACTGAGTTTTGAATATCTGCCAAGTAAGAGTATTTTCATAGCCAGGTGCATGCGAGCCTACCACAGACTTCCACCAAGTATTAACATCCCCCTCAAGACGATAAGTAGAAAATCGAGCCTTTTCCACCTCTGAACATTCCAAGACCCTGAAAATTTTCTCCATGTGATCTATCCAAGCTTCAGCATCCATGGGAGTCTTAGCCTCCTTAAAAAAATTGGGTCTTTGCTTCATAAAACGATCAAACATAGTTTGACCATCTCGATCTTGCCCGTTAGCAGTGGGATTATGTCCATGTTGAACTTCCTGCAACATCTCCATAAAAGTACTCCTATCCATAACAATCTGCTGATTATCATTCCCCCCAGTATTTCGACTACTGCTACCTCTTGCCATCCTGCACAAAATTTTATGAGTGCACAAACACATATATTACAAAATCATATCCAAAATCTTAAATCTACCCATATTAAGTCAACCCAAAACTCACAGGTCAAATCCTAAAGGACAGTCTACAGAAACTATAACCTAAGCTCTGAATACCAATATTGTAACACCCCACTTAAATAAGTAAAGGCTACACAAGCTAAGCCTTGTTTATTAATGCAAGTAAAAACAAGCTAAACATAATTTATTAAACTAACAAAAGTTCAAAAGATCCAAAATAAAGTTCTTTAACAAGATCCAAAATAATATGGAAATAAAACATGTCCTTGACTTTATTTTCAACTAGATAAACAAGCTAAAATCTGGGCAGCACTCATCACACCCCCGCTTTACCCCTGACTACCTGTGGAAAGAAATAAATACGAGTGAGTCAAATGCCCAGTACGAATATATCATTAAAAGGTAAAACAAAAGAATATATTTGATTTTAATAATTAGCCAAAAAGATGAGTAATATGACAGTAATTATTTAGAAGCAAGGAACAAATTAATCCAAACAAAATCAAAGAAATGGCTGAGAACAAGTAATGTGGGTACTAATAAGAGCATCTTATAAAACCTCTACTCGCTAGTAAACACCAAGCAAAGCACAGTGCAAACAGTTCCTTCTCCGGTTATCCACAAGAAGGATAAAATGAAATATATAAAACATTTCCCAAACAAACAAAATGATCATGATCTTAATCATGTCTTATACCCCAGAGACATGCTCGTATACTCACAACACTGATATGAGTTAGTGCCGAGAGCACCAAAGACTGCAAAAACTCCATGTGTCTCGTCTGTGATTTACCCACACAGATAAGTTTAAGAGCCCATAACAAATGATTACAAAGTGTTGCCAATAATATTGAAAATAAAAGTTGCATGTGACAAATCAAGTATACTGATAGACAACATACATCAAAAGTGGTTAAGCAACAACATGGATCAAAGATGGCTGAGCAAAAATTAACAAGTGTACATATACAAGATGTACAACTTAACAAAATAAAATATGATAGGACAATAAGTACAGAGAAAGAAAATATATTTTAAATGGAGAGAAATGGAGGATACTCGTACCTGGAATGAGTCTAAAATATTAAATCACTACCTAGCTCTAAATCAACCTCCAAACCAATCTATAATATCAACACAAATATAACTTATAAACGCTAAACTCTAAAACCCAAAAAGTAAGATAACAAAATTATAATATTTTATACAGTTACGACAACTAATACAGATGATCAATATCTCAAGCTATAGTATAAACATTTAACTAACAAATAATTTAAATAATATACAAGCTGGTTCATAAAATATAAAAGATATTTTATTAATTTATAAAAGTAATGTAGAATTCTTTAAGTATATAACTTTATAAAAGTAAACAAACTTAAATTATACATTCATTTAACATATTAAATTATAACAACAATTTAAGAAAATGATAAAAATAAATATAACATGCTCTCTGTTTATCATACTGACAGGATTATCAAATTCACTTCTGCACATTAATACTACAACATTACTTACAAATTTTATAAACAATTATTCAATTAAATCAATTAAACATGCATTAAATAATAACCTAACACAATATATAAACACATAAACAAATAATATGATAATTTGATAAAACTTACCTGAATTTAGAACCTGATATAAGTATGTAAAAAAATGTGTACAAGTAGTTATAAACCTAAAAATAAAAATGACTAATATTAGTATACAACATAAATAATAGTCATTAAATTATATGGTGATTTAATTTTTAACTAAACCTCCACAAGGTGTACACTTCTTTGAAACTTTTGGTAAAGCTTAACCTAGCTTCCTTGTGAATCTCTTTCTCCTCCTCTAAATCTTTGACAACCCAGTACTTAACGGTGACACTCCAACCAGTTAGTTCTTTTCTGACCTTGTCGAAGTTCTACGCCAAAATTTTCTCTCCTATGCACCACCTTTTCTCTTGCTAGTAAGTTATATAATTCTACTATTAATAGTTTTCATTTCAGTTAGCTTTCAGCTATGCTCTAAGATAAATTTTGTGTGATAGCACTAACAGGGTGACTCTGTTTATATAATAAGCAGCTCTAACAAATTATGAAACTGTTGTCCATAATTTTCTCCACATTTTTCCACATCATCTCCCCATTAGCTGTTTAAAAATATCTTATCACGTACTTAGTAGTTTGACTTCAAATTTTAAACAACTAAAAGATAACTTACAAATTCAAATTTTTAACAACCAATTATCTAAATAAAACATTCTCCATAATTTTGAATTCTAAAAATAATTAATCAAATATTTATCAAATTATTGCACCAACAATGTAACAAATAAAATATGGGGTATTTTATATTCTACATGCTATTAACCTGGTTTACGTGATTCAGCAGTAACCCAAATAAATAAAACATAATAAAAATATTATTAATTAAAAACATGTTTTAGATTAAATCCCCACAATCTCTCCCTTAGTCTAAAACTTATGAAACACTTCTCTTCATCCGTGATGCACTTCTCACCACCATCAATTTTGATGCACTTCTCATCAAAACCAATTTGTTGATGCACTTCTCATCAAAAACATTTTGGAGCACTTCTCTCCATGGTGCAATCACCCAAAATACTAAATTAAAAATTTCTTCCATGACCACTTATGTCATGATTTTTCTTCTCACGTACTTTTCCGGCATCGCCTCGTCTTTCTCGGGAGCCCCATGCTACACCTGCATCCCATAGTACAAGTGTAGCTTTTCCACCATCATGCTAACAAGTACCCGCTTTCATGCGCCCCACAATAAGCCTTTTTCCTTGATAATTTTAACAGCTTCTTCATGTCGGTAACCTTTCCATCACTTTCGGTGTCCATTGAAGCAAACATAGTTTTCTTCTCCACAAGTTTTACTCCGACACCGCACAACTGAACGCAGCACATCATCTTTCACATCTGTGACAACACTCTTCCTCTCTATCTGTAACAGTCCCTGCCACTTTCGTTTCCTTTACACCGTGACCCAGCACTCCCCAGTCGGGCATATCTCCGACCTGTAAGTTCGCAGCCCTTTTGTCGCCCCTGCAACCATTCACCATACTCCACATCCCCTTTGCTGTGCAATCGTCACAAATTCAAGCTCACCAAAGATCGGTAGCTCTGATACCATGTTGAAATTTAAATAAAAATAGTAATAAGAATATAATACCGAAAAACTAACACTTGTATTTACAAACCGGAATGCACTTAATGACTATATCGTGTTCTCTCTGTTGTGAATTAAAATTGAACGTACATGCAGGATATATACCCTGATGGAAACTGAATGCAAGAGAAACACTAGCTAATAACTACTTCCTACAAATACTCCAACATCCCCACTTATTCAAAACTCCTTATGATATTACTGAAACAAACAAATAACCTATTCTACCTGCTATTAACCTGTTTACGTGATTCTGCAGTAACTCAAATAAATAAAACATAATAAAAATATTATTATCTAAAAACATGTTTTAGATTAAATCCCAACAGGTTGCTACTCTCCAATTTACTTACTTGTTGAATTTTTTTCATAAACTTTGGTTTCATAAATTTGTGATATAAGTAAATTATTGATTATAAGTTAGTTATAATTGTAGTTGAACGCCATCAATTTACAATGAATGGACAACTTGTTGTTATAGTTTTCTTATAATGAATATACATCTGCTATGAATGTTAAATTCTAGTATCAATAATCTTGTTTAGATTCCCAATAATCTTATGATACAACACGACTAGAGGTGTAGATGCCTAATAATCCAGAATTATTATTATAAAGAATCGTAACGAGTATCAGGTGATGAATTCAAAAAAAAATTGCTTGGATTTTGATGTGAGTAATGAGGTGCAAGAGAACTTACAATTGCATGTGGAGCCAAGAAATTCTCTCGAAGGTTTGTTATTCACTTGTTTCTGATCTTTACCAATGTTTATTAATGTAAATCATTTTTGGGCCTTGGGATTATTATTGCATGGAAGGGATCTGTAGTTTTTATATATTATATATTTTTCGTTCTTTCACCTCTTGTATGCTGTTGTGTCCTGTGGCTGTCTTGCTAAAACATAACATTCTTTTAATAATGTCCACTTCTTTTATGGACTAGCTCTCTTTTTTGTTGGTGTAGGCTTGTGCTATTTTCTTGGGCCGAAAAATGGTTTTTCTTTTTCATCACTTGCAATCTAGGAACCCTAATTAGTTGCATATTGCTCTTGATTCTCGTATTAAAGAATTGTAATTTCTGGTGTGGTGCATGAGATATTTAGTTTTACAGACTTCTTTGGCTTCTCAAAAATTTTTAACCAGAGAATTTGTACTTCTGTATAATTTATTGTTCTTGTCTCTGCTCTTGCTCTCCAAAATTAGAACAAGAATTACATGGTCCTGAGGAAATCGAGAGTGAGACTGAAAATGCTAAGAAGAGACACTTCAACGTTGTATTTATTGGTCATGTTGGTAAGTAATCTCCTTCACCATCTCTGTTTTAACCCTTAAAATTGTTTCAATAGATTACAGATATGCGGACATCACTTTTCATCGTAAATTTTGTGTTATCTGGATCTCCAACGACATAACAATGCACAGTATAATGTTGTTTTCGTTATACTATTTCAAAAGTTTTTTTTATATAATTTTTAATTGGGTGTATGTTTTATCTAGAACTTTCGTTTTTTACGATTTTCCGAAAGATATTGTTTGGATGGTTAAAAATTTAAATAAAAAAGTTCACTTTTAATAAATGGGTTAAAATGTTTAATTTTTATAGTTTAAGGTCAGAATTGTCAAAAAAATTGTTCAGGAGTTTAAATGAAAAATGTGTAAAACTTTAATGATCAAAGTGCAGACATAATTAAATTACTTCTTTACCCCTGACATATTTACGGCAAAAATTAACGAAAGGGGTGTAAAGTACAACACCTAAACTTGTATGGGATGCAAAGTGCAATTGTTGAAATAAGTGGTACCAAATTGCCAATGACCCAAACCAAAGGGATGCAATATGCAATTTACTCTAAGTATTAATTAGGAGTATCATTTACCGTCTTTGCTTCTTTAGATCATAGCACCTCTAGCAACAGTTAATTTTTTGTGTATGAGTATTGTTAATGTACGTAGAAGTACTAATCTTTATGGTGCTCCAGTTGATGTCTCAGTTACCGTAAACAGTCGTAGATAAAAAAATGATTTGAATTGAAATGTAGTTTCTCAGTAAAATTGTCATGTCTTGCATGATAGTTATGGTATATAGAGGATCAAAAGTTGCAGAAGTATTTACATACAATCTTCAAATGATTTGAAATCGATTAGATTATTATTGGGTCTTGTGAAGTGTTGTAAATCTGTGGCACTCGCCTTAGTCGCATCCCTAAGGCAACTGGATGCCACAATCCCATGGCACGCTGCAACTCCAGCTGGCGGGTATGGTGTCGTCATAGAGGTACCTCGGCAACTATGATCTACCAGCCCTAAAAGATTCAGCTTTTAGCATAGCTATCTGCCTACCCATCAGTTGATTACATTAACGGTGCATATGAACCAAGTAGATAAGTATAGAATCTGTTGGCTTCTTTATATAAATCCCTCCCAGTTTTGTAATCTGAATTTTTCAATGCCTGGTCTTCTATCTATTTTTACCCTTTTCTAATTTATTTCAGTTTCCATTATTTCCCATTTACTTGTTTCCTTTTGTTCAAAAAGTTAGATCACCAAGTGGTTGATACTTAATCTTGAGTTCATGTATTACTTTCAATAATTCCAGATACTGGAAAGTCTACAATTGGCGGTCAAATACTATTCCTTAGTGGGCAGGTTGATGAGCGCACAATCCAGAGGTATGAATGAGAGGGAAGCCAGGGCTCAAAGCAGAGAGAGTTGGTGAGGCAATTTTTTATTCTAATTGTTTTAATAATTTAATAAATCATTGAAATACAGAAACTATGAAAGATTGTGATGCTTACTATCTCAATTTTGTATAGAAATCAAAAATTGTTTAGGCTAGTTTTTCCAAAATTTGATAATAAAGTTCAATTCTTTGCTACTTGGAGTTCCTTCAAATTTATATTATTATTAAAAGTAAACCAAACAACCCAGTGTATTCCGCTTGTAAAGCGGGGGATTATTATTAATATTGAATATGCTTATAGTGGCAAGTTTTGGCGGTTCATTGTAAGGAATAACATTTCGTACCTTATAATGGATTTATAAGAGAATAATCAGAATGAGCTCGTGCTAAATGGTTTCTTCATTTGAAATGTTTGGTTATTGAATTTTTTTGGCTCAATGAAAAGAATTAACTACCAAGTATATTTACAACTACAACTTCCCTGGCTGCTTTACCCTAAAATATTGGTATAATCTGATAGTTTAGAATTTTCTCATTTTATTTAATACCATTCAGATTTATCAAATGACCCTAAGTTGTCTTAAAATGTACATTTCTTCTGCTGTACCGATTTTACCCAGTTTTCAGCTTTAAAATCTAATATATATCCTACACAGCTTCTTTTTTATTGTTTAATATGCCTTGCTAACAATTCCAAAATATCAGTTCCTATCCAGCAGTCACATTATTAATTAAGTGCTGGTATTTTATGTAATCTACTTGCAAAGATATCCGTAACCTTTATGTCTACTTTCACTTGGCGAATCTACGAAGGATGATCATACCCGGGCATGAAGTTTCTAATAAAGAGTTGCTTTATTTAAACCCTTTCTTTTTAAAGATGCATTTGGAGATGATATACAATGCATAATTCTATTTCTTTGATACATGCCTCTAATTAATCTTTTTGTTAACTACATAGATCAGTATAATCCATTATCCATTATTGTTTGACTACTTGTGTGTAAAATTGATATATTAAATGTCAACAAGTTACTAATTTATTTGTCTATCCTGGCTCTTTTTGTTTAATTTGAATGTAGACTTTTGCTATATCACTAAGTTCTTTTTATGAGCACCTTTCTTTTTTTTTGCCAACAGAGAAAGACTTTGATTTATTTAAATCTGATTGAATTACATGGGATATTTCTGGAGAGATTTCATTAGTCTTCCAGATGCGGTCAGCTATAGAATAGCTACAGCACACTAGAGCATGAGCACCTTTCTTTTGTTTACTTGGGCCATAGTTATTCGACATAAGTTGCGTATTCCTAAATTCTTAATCTTGCCAGCTGATTATGTTCTAGGTATATGGCATACATTATGGACACTAATGAAGAAGAAAGAACTAGGGTAAGCATTTTGTGTTAACTTGGGTTCATTACCATTCTCCTAGAGTCCTAAAAGAAAAAGAATGTCACGTTAGAGGAGAGTAAAGATAACAGCTGAGTCATGAGGGTGAATGTTATTCAGTTTGCAATATCCTTTGCCTATCTTCCTTAATCCTTAGCCTCTCATGATAGGGCACATAGCATGAATACTTCATTATTTTTATTTTTGTTTCGAAGAATGTTTATGGAGGTGAATCAGGATTATATTTATTTGTGTTCACATTACGTTACTGTTTATGTGCCCATTTAATAAGCATGCCAGTAATTGCAGCTTTTGCTTCTTGGAACAATTTTATGTCATGCTTAATTTTTATTGCAGGGTATAACAGTTGAAGTTGGAAGAGCACACTTTGAAACACAAATAACCAGATTTACTATTCTTGATGCACCAGTAATTTTCTCTCCTGACACACTTACTAATCTCTATTAATAATGTAGATCTATTGTCATTTGAGTAACTGTAGGTACAGTTAAAAACAATTTTGTCTGTATGATTCATGTCTAGAGCTAAGTCAATTTTTTTGAGGGTTGTTCATTCTCTTCTCCTTGGTCTTTATACACACATATGAAGTAGTCCAAAGTCATTTAAAGCATAAGATTCACTAGCTTTTGGGAAGGAAGATTGGCGTTGCTTAAAAAGGGTACATGTCATGGATAGGAATTAAATTTGTAACTTTAGTTTCGGAGGGAATGTAATAAGGAACTTTAGTTGAAGGTTACTAGAAACAATTTAATAGTTGGAATCAGAATACTTTTAGGATCATGGTGAGTAGTGACTTTAGTGGAAATACCTTGGTGCGAGCTACCTAGAGGTTGTGAACCACTTAAATAGTGGAAGCATTTTTAGAAATTAAGATGCATCGAGGCTAGATATAATGTGTTAGTAGGTATATAGATGTTAGATGTTAGATGTTAGACTATCGCCACTGTGACTGCAGTGGAAAATCATTAGATCCCATGACAAGCTAATGTGGGTCAGTTCCACAGCTCAATGCTGTGTTTTCAGCCTTCTGTTGTCAATTAGAAAGGGTCTGAGAAGAACGGAATGTCTGTGACATTAGTATATATCTAAATTTTGACCTTGAAATTATCTGCTCAAAGTTAACTAATGAGCTTGTTCGTTCCTGAAAATTAAAAGAACGCAGTGCCTGTAATGAAGAATGAGAAACCTCAGATCTGGTCACTATCTCTGCAGACAAGGATATAAAAATATGTATATTGTAAAAGCATAATTATTTTCTTATCTTTTTAGTCTAGAAAAAGATTAAAAAATACATTTTATTACAGAAGGTAAATTTCTTAAAAACAGTATCTACTTCCCTAATTGGCAGGGATGGCTAGTAGAAAAGAAAAGTTTTCGAATCTTATAGACATATATTGTATCAAGCTTTTCAGTCTGTGGATATGGTTTGTTTCCTAACATATGCATTTACTGAGTTATCCTAATCACCATCCAATATAAATTACAGTTTTTTTAGTATTAGTAATGATGCCGTCTTGTGCAGGAATTTGTCATACTACCCCTTTATGGCTACTGGTGCTTTCCCTTTTAGGGACTATATAAAATTTTTCGTTAAGCACTATTTGTAATTGTATTGATTTACAGGGCCACAAAAGTTATGTACCAAATATGATTAGTGGCGCATATCAAGCTGATATAGGTGTACTGGTAGGTTACAGGTGCTTTAACTTTGTTGTAACATTACAATTGTGCAGCATAATATGTTTGTGGATAGAGAGTTATAGTTTATTGCATTATTCAGGTGATATCTGCTCGGAAAGGAGAATTTGAAACAGGATTTGAGAAAGGCGGGCAGACTCGTGAACATGTCCAGCTCGCAAAGACTCTGGGTGTCACTAAGCTCCTTGTTGTTGTGAACAAGATGGATGATCCTACAGTGAACTGGTCGATAGAGAGGTGCCTAATAAAAATCTAAACCGGCATGCAAATAATGTACCCTATTTTCTTACTCTTAATTTCTTTTCCAGGTATAACGAAATTGAGTCAAAAATGACACCATTCTTAAAGATTTCAGGTTACAATGTGAAGAAAGGTGACGTAATATAGATATCTTTCTCTATTTTCAACTCACCCTTTTGTTTGTTGCCAAGTCCTTAACCGAAACATCTACATATGATCTGTTTAATTCCTCTTACATTTTGCAACAGCATGTTTTTTTAGGTTGCATTTCGTCGGTTTAATGGAAGAATGTGAGATTGAGATGAGTTACTTTGTTATAGATACTGTTATAAACTAAAACCTAAAAAGAACAGCCCAAGGATTGAAAAAACAAGAGAAAGCAACCTAACATTTAAATTAGGTAGAAAATGAAAAACAGACAACCAAGGTGTGGAGGTCGATGAATTCAAATTCAGGTTGATAGATTGATTCAAAGCTGAATTTATGTATATATCTTGAATCCATATATCTTTTATAAGCTCGTTTCCGATGATATTCTGTGCTGTGCATACAAAATTTCTAATATTAAATTCATATTGTAATTGTAAAGTAAATTGGTAAAGTTAACCTCGTTAAATGGCCAGGCAATAAAAAGACTATACTGCCCTTAAATAAGCCAAAGGAGTTACACAGACTTAACGGAAACACACATAGTGTAAAAATTTTGGAGTCAGCAGTATTTCAAGTGCTAGTTTTGAATGTTGATATCCCAAGTGGTCTGACAGCCTAAATGCAAGTACACGAAGTGCAGTTTACTCTTTAATTTATATATTTGCAATCAATAATATATAGTTCACCTCTCTCTCTCTCTCTCTCTCTAATTCTCTCTCCCCCTCCCTCTCTCTCTCACACACACACACTATCCATTCCATTCTCACTGCTTACCTTTTTCTGGAAATTTATAGAAGCTTTTTTAAGAGCCCGTAGGATTTTAGATTGGATAGATATATGGAATAAAGAACAGGTAAAACGTTTTGATTTAGGCTTTAGGCTTTTCTGTTTAGTCTTATAATTATTGTGTTGTGTTATTTAGAAACTTGTTATACTATGATTCTTTTTAGGCTTGCAGATGTTGTGGATATAGTCTAAGATTTAAAAATGAAAGAAAAAAGAGTTCTACTTTCAGACACTATTCAAAATTCCCTGTGTATTGCATTACATTTAGTTTGCCTCTCAGCATATGATTACTTACATAGGATTTTTTCTGTTTGAGTTGCAGATGTCCAATTTCTACCAATATCTGGGCTCCAAGGTTCAAATTTGCAAACCAGAGTGAACAAAGATGTTTGTTCATGGTGGAATGGTGCATGCCTCTTTGAAGCCCTTGATGCCATTAATATTCCGCCTTGCGACCCAAATACCCCATTTAGGTATGCAAGAACCTATATGCTCTTAACTCAAGGTGATCATGGTCTTCATCATGTTGTGGATCGGGTTCAAATTTCAGGGCTATGTTATACGTATTTCCGTTAATTGAATTGTTGATGATTTAGCTGTATGAAGTGTTTGAAATATTTCACATTTACCTCCTTATTGATGTGTTGATTTTCTATTGGATCTCATTTCAATTTCTTTTTAGGTTGCCTATAATGGACAGATTTAAAGAAATGGGTACTGTTGTTATGGGTAAATCAGAATCTGGTAGTGTGAGCTAGGGTGATGGCTTAATAGTTATGCCAAACAAGGTGCACCTTTACCCCCTTGTGTAAAGTGTAAACTGAGTGACAGTTATTCTGCTCTCAGGATTGAATTTTGGTTATATATCTACAGGCTCATGTGAAAGTCCTTGCAATATATTGTGACGAGGATAAAGTTAGGCGAGCTGGACCTGGGGAGAATTTACGGGTCAGATTATCTGGAATGGAGGAAGAGGATACATTATCTGGTTTTGTCCTTTGCAGCGTTGGTGCGTTTATATCTTCTGTACACTGAATTTGTATGTTTGTACTGTTTTGCTGAAGGCTAGTATTCTAGATCAGTTGCTCATGAGAAATCATGCATTATCATCTAAAATACAACTTTGACAGGCTTCTACCAACAATTATATCTTTTATTAATTACACAACATAATTTTAAGGCTACACAAGTGTTCTAGATAAGTTGCAATGTTGAGACATGAAAAATCATGTATTATCATCTAAAGGTACAACTTTTCATTTAGCAAAAAAAAAAGGTACAACTTTTCTACTAAGACTTATATCTTCCATTAAGTACACAACATAATATTAATTCTTTTTTGTTTTTTTTGTTAAATAATTCTTTTTTGTTATGTGTTAAAGTTTACTTTGGACCTCTTCGTGTTACCTATGATCATACTGATGCAATTAGTTTTTTTTCCTTTCTCTTCGTGAGTACTCCAAAATATAATAGATACTTCTAAACATTTACATTATTATATCGGAGATTCATTGTGTGGTTAATTTCCTCGAAGGCTAGTATCTTGACTTTTATATGTTGAAGTATGTGTCTGTTTGATCATTTATTTTTTTAACTTAATCTACATTCTTGTAGGCCTTTTGCCAATCTTATGTGTTTTGTAAATCGATTGAAGCAGACCTGTTCTTTGTTAGTTGTTTCTTAGTTTTACCTTGTATATCTATTATTATGCTGTTTGTTGGTACCTACTTGTTTATTTTTGACTTCTGTTTATAACATTATCTGTAATAAGATTTGTATTTTTTCTTGTGCAGCTAGGCCAATTCCTGCTGTTACTTCCTTTGTTGCCCCGTTGCAATTTCTAGAGGTTCTGGACAATGTAAGGCAGAGTTCTGATCTTCGATTTATTAATTGATTCCCTTTTGAATTATCTTCTTGGTACATGCAAGTAATCTAATTTGTACATTGTTATGGCTGCCTCATGTAACTAATTCCAGTGACATTATTATTTCAGGCAATTTATACTGCTGGATACAAGGCAGTATTGCATATTCATTCTGTTGTAGAAGAATGTGAAATTGTTGAGCTGATGAAAAAGATTGACATGAAGACAGGGAAACCCTTAAAAAAGAAAGTACATTTTGTGAAGAATGGTGCTGTTGTTTTGTGCCGCATCCAGGTTACTAAATTAATATTAATTTGATATAGAATTTTCAAGCATTCTGAATAATCTTTCTGAGCACATCTGTGATTAAATGTATGCTGTTATTGTTTTTTGTTTATCTCAATTTTTTTAAGTCATGTACCTGAGAGTTATTTCTTTACTTTCCTACCAGCTGTCCAGAAACTATCCTGCTTTTAAGTGGACTCTTAAGTAAATTCAAATATTTTGAACATTATGCATACTATTTCACTTCTTTAGCAATTCTAATATTCAGTTCAAGAACCTAATAAAGATTTAATTTTAAATTTTATATATAATGTAATTAATAAGTAGCCCCTCTTTCTGCACCTGTGGGGAATCTTACATTGAAGGAGAAGTTGCTAGATTATCAAATATTTTTACTGATAATATTTCACTTTTGGTGGCTTTTACTCAATAAATTTGTTTAATAGGTAAACCATTTGATATGTATCGAGAAATACACTGATTTTCCGCAGCTAGGACGTTTCACTCTCCGTACTGAAGGTGACATTTTTATCCGCTATATTTACTGATTTAAGTAATTTGCAGCCTCATTCCATGAACACCTTATGCTCAATAAAAATAGTAACAACGCAACAAATGGAAGTAAATTTTTATAACCATGATTACCAAACTTTACGGGAAAAACAGTTGCAGCCGGTAAAGTACACCAGATCTTTTTTTTTTTTTGACAAATATGACTTATAATCTCATAAATTCTCGAGTCTCATGATCTGGGATAACAAAGAATAAACACTTAACCACGTAAGCTATCCAACATTGCTTAGTACACTGAGATCTCTTCTTTTTTGAGTGGTAGCGCATAAGTAATTTTGGCAAATGAGGTAAAATGGACAAGTTTTTCTGTTTGTCTATCTCTCTACTCTATTGATTTTCTTTTCATCAATTATTATTCTATTAATTGGATTGGTATCTGGGGTATAATGGTATTCCCTTTTCAAAGGAGGGGGTTAGCTATTTATGATTCTCAATATCTATATTGACAAAAAACATTGATCAAATGATGTTTCCATTTTTCTCTGTATTGAGTTCTATTTTTACCACTTAAATGATTATTCCCGTTAATAATCTATTCAAGTCCCTTGGAGTAAAATCATATAATATATATTGCATAAGAGCATCTTCAACCATAATAGCTAAAATGGTTAGCTAAATCACCATCATCTAAAATTTTATTGAATCTGTAAGGTTATTTGCTCCAAGTATTAGCTATAATGATTAGCTAAATTCAACAATAATATGTTATATGTATTTTCAAATTATTTTATATATAAGTAAAAATTTCACATGTTAAAATAAATAATATTTAATTAAATACAAGTAAAAATAAAAAGTTTATTTAATGAAAAAATATTGAATATATATTTATATAATTATAAAAGACACTTATATGTGTTAAAAATATATACTTATATGTATAATAAAATTTATATTTAAATTTATATTACATTTTATTATATTAGATTAGATTAGATTTATTAATATTTTTATAAATATATAATGTTTATTAAAATAATTAATAAAATTGGTCAATAAAAAAAATCATATTTTAACACTTAATATAATATAAAGTTAAAATATTAAATATGAAATAAAAATTTCAACATATATATATATAATATAAATATAATATGAATATATGTGTATATTGATGTGCAAAATTAGGTTAAAATAAGGTAAAAAGTTACAGAAAACTGACTTGGATGTGAAGTGGATGTTTTAGCTAATGGCTACTTGATCAATAGATATAGAAGATGAGATACAGGATATCTAAATTTTTTGTTAATAGGTAACATGGTGTAGTATATTTTTTAGCTAAATCCTGTATATGCAAACTTACTACTGCAATTATTATTTATTTATTTTGCTAATGTTAGCGTGGGGCCGTGGGCAGCCATGTAAGTTGCCTTGAAATGGTAATTTAACTTCGTAGTAGATAACCCAAATCTAATCTAATATATATATAAGACAACAATAGCAATTTAATTAATATGACAATTATAACTCTATATTAATATCTATATAATATTAATTTCATCTCATAATTTATTTATTAAAAATTATTAATTATTGTATAATTAATATGTGCATACATTAATATATACATATACACATACATATAATAAATATATGCATATATATAAATTAATGCATACATACATACACACACATACATACACATATATATATACATAGATACATACTCATATATTTTTATTTATTAATAATTTAGCATCGTCCTCCAACACAATGAAATGACCAAATCTTATATTAAATTATATGAAATAAAATATAATTTAAACTATTTATTTACCTATGTACGATTTATACTTCATTATTAATAATTATGTGACATATTTCATATACTCACGCCGTCCCATAGCTTTGTTTACATTGTTAGGGAGATTTGTTGAGCAAATTAATTCATATGACAATTATACTCCCACATTAATATCTATATAATATTTAATTCACCTCGTCATTAATTTATTAAAAAATATCAGTTATTTTATAATTAATATGTGTGTGCGTGCATGCATGCATACGTATGTACGTACATACATGCATATATACAAACATACATACATACAATAAATATATTAATATATATAAATTAATACTGGGACGTACATGCACACATACTCGTCTATTCTTATTTGTCATCAATCTGATCTCGTCCTCCAACGTAATGAAATGACGAAGTATTATATTAAATTCAATGAAATAAAAAATAAAATAAGCTATTTATACAAATATGTACGATTTATACTTCAGTATTAATCATTCTATGACATATATTCCACCGTTCCATAGGTTGTTAACATCGTTGTTAGACACAAAAATTAAAAAAATGAATTATGTTGAAAAAAACTAAGAAATGAGGGGTAAATTTTGGAGCAATTATAAGGATAATATGTTATTTTAGGAAATGTTAGTAATCTGTTGGAACATCCTAAAATAGAAAGTAATTGGGAAGGAGAGTATCATATGTCATTCAAAGAGTAAACTTACAATATTGACGTCAATTGCCTATATAGTTTTGATAACTCCAATCTATCCTAAACCATATCTCATTCTCACGCCAACGGTGTCGCGGGGACACCATCCCCCGGTTTTGTTTTGTAGGAACCCCACTCACAGCCAAACCACACATAGTCAAGTTTTTGCACAAATGAAGTAGGAATCTGGGAGGACCCCGGGGACAGATTGGAGTTATTAATTATGACTCATTAATCACATTTCTAACATATAAACACATTAAATAATAAAAAAAATAAATTAATAATTATTTTATATTCAGAGTGATCGATATACAGCGAATACACAAAATCACCTGTATTTATTTTACTTTCTAAAAATTAACATATTACAAATATAATTTAATTATGAAGTGGCAAAAAATGTGTATTAACATAATTTATTACTTCCTGCGAATGCACAATGAAAACATACCTCAATCACTCGTGCTCATTTGCATAAATAAACAAATTATTCATTATTAAGTAACAACATAAATATATCGTCAAAAAATACTGCGAAAAAAGTTTTAATTAGCACAATGTAGAATATGCCCGTGCATTGCACGAGTTATAGAGTTAGTTATTTACTAAGTGGGCATTCTTTTGCAGTTGTATTTATCAGGGGAAATAATTTTTGAAATTAGTAGTATCCTTTCATTTCCATTATATTTGTATATATGATGTAGTTGCTGGATTATTTCCCGGTTGTGCATCATCAAACATGGGTCATCTCTTACGGATGATGTACTACAACGACATACAGGGCTATTAACATCACTAATGTAATCATATTATATAGTCATCTTATCGATAACTTGCCTTCTTTTTTAACTATCCTGGTTTTTTATCTTTTGACATACAGCTGGAAATAAACAGTATTTTGGGAAATTATGAGTCTATTATTTAAGATTTGATTGCATGGAAACGTTTTCCTCCTGATTTTGCATTACAATTTGTTTTTTGCAAAATTATATATATAATCTTGCGAGGATCATGATCATGGGCGGATCCAGGAGTTATATTCCAAGGGGGCACCGACCATATTTTGTGAATACACCTTTATATTTTTAAATTTTCGGTGGTGGGCATTTTCATATATTTTCAAACATTTTAGTAGTAAAAAGTGATAAAAATTTATTTTAAGGGGGACACATGTATCCCGGTGCCCCTTACTAGATCCTCCCCCGATATGATGAATCGTTGTGTTAGTTTTGACTTTTGAGATAGTTTTATTTAGTTTGAGTGCAAGAAAGTTTTATTTAGTTTGAATGTAATTAATTATTAGTTCTCTCATTATCTGTCTCATCATGCACTCGCTCACCCTGGTTCTGTTTGTTTCAGGAAAACTGGTTGAAATACAATTTTCACGCATCACTTGAAATTGAGTGCATTGCTTCGGTCACAATATGTATAAATGTCACACCATGCTGTTGTGTTCTGCGTAGGTTAGTTAAATATTTGCGGCGACTGCCTGTATTGACACCACCGCCAAAAGATGTGATATTGGTGTTTTTCTTATTGGGAATGGTTTTTGTGTCTATTTTATTTTGATAAACAAGTGAAAGATATATTATAATATTATAACATAGTCTGAACAAATGTTCGAAATGTCAATTATAGATTGTGAAACACAACTAAACAAATAGTCATTTTGTTTTCACATCACTTAATACATAGAATATTCAAATTCTTCGATTTAAAAAGTTTTACAATGATATCTCGAGTAACCTAATCTACAACCATTGTAAAACTAATAGCATCACAATTGAACTTCACGTAAGTATCATCGTATCATCTGTAGCCTAATGTTCAGAATTATCAGTTCAATATTGGACTAAACAGATATCCCAAAATATGCATAATTTTTTATTTTAAAATATGAGTTTTTACGATATTCATCACCGTCTCATATCCGATTTGAGTCTAATAGATCTCCCAAAATATCATGTAAATCCTTCTAAATAGAGTTACTAAAATCCGTAACAGAACACACAAAAATATCAAGAGAGAACACACTAACATCCCAAAAATATGGGCACAAATAATAAGTTTGATAATAAGATACTCAACAAGATTTAATCCACAAAAGATTAGATCTCGATTTTATTAAAAAATTGATAAATAAAAGAGAGAATGAGAAAATGAAGGGGGATCGAAAAGTGGAGGTGGGACAGTTAGAATCATATATACGGGAGTCTATTCCCAAAACCCCGAACGCTGTATATTTTAATTTTTTTTGACAATATATATTTTAAAATGTTATAAATTGAGATTTTCGGATCTCTTTCAGAAATTTACTTTAGTTACTTATGTTATGTACAAATATTTTCTCCATGGAATCTGTGTTGCTAAAGCAAAACACACTTTATGCCGTTTCCCTTTGTTTTGGTGGGTAAGAAATTTTACCAAATCAAAACTTACTTGGGTATTCTTACATTAGTTCCAGAACTCTGATGCATCCAGTTAGGAATATGAGTAGTAATAGGCAATGTTCCATGAAAAGCTTTCAACTGAGACACATGAAATGCATCATGGATTAGAGTAGTATGTGGCAATTTCAGTTTATAAGTCACTTTACCAATCTGAGCTATAATGTGACAGGGTCCATAATATTTTGAATCTAATTTCTGATTCTGTCTAAGAACCACAGAAGACTGCTTGTAGGGTTGTAGTTTCAGCCAAACCTTACAGGATACTAGTATATTCCTGTAAATTGATAGTTATTAATCATAGAGAGATATGTAGTTGAGAATTTAAGAGAGGGAGATGAGAGAGATAAGAGATAGAAGGAGATGAGAGAATCAGTTCTTTTCCAAAATATGACATTACAAGATGAATTGATCAAAGTTATACTAATGGCATCTTGCTAGCCGTCTAATCCTAACAACATTTGCCGCCAAAATAAAATATTTGACTCTATTTGATATTTCAATACATTTTATTTATTTATCTATATTCTCCCCTAACATTCCTTCCTCCACAAAAGAAATTTGTCTCAAGTTTATCCAAATTTTCAGACTGTAATATCAAATTGAGGGAATTGCTTTTCAAAATCCTCAACTATCTCCCAAGTAGAATCATGATCAGGCATATCATTCCATTTGACCAAAAAATGAACCTGAACTTTATTCTGAAACTTCACTGCCCTTCTTTCCAAGTTAGACTCGGGAATTCTGACATTAGTTCCAGAACTCTGATGCATCTAGTTAGGAATATGAGTAGCAATAGGCAATATTTCATGAAAAGCTTTCAACTGAGACACATGAAACACATCATGGATTAGAGCAGTAGGTGGCAATTTCAGTTTATAATCCACTTTACCAATCTGAGCTATAATCTGATAGGGTACACAATATTTTGAACTTATTCTCTGATTCTGTCTAAGAATCACAAAAGACTGCTTGTAGGGGTGCAGTTTCAACCACACCCATTCACCCACAGCAAATGATCTATCTGATCTTTGTTGATCACTGATATGCTTCATCCTATTCAGTTTCTTTGATAACTGAAATTTCAATTCAGTTATCATTTCTTCCCTCCTCTACAAACTCCTATCAAACTCATGATTAACAGATCCACCAGCTAAATAAGGTAGGTGGAGAGGGGGTGCTTGACCATAAACTACCTCATAAGGAGTTGTCTTAGTAGCAGTGTGGAAGTGTGTATTGTGTTAGGGGGAATACACACAAATATACAAGCAAACAAACAATGCAAAATACACACACAATATATGACGCGGAAAAATCCACGTCCCAACTTGTATTATTAATCCAAACACTTATCAATAATACAATCAATCTCTCCAAACGGTATTCACTCAAGCGATACTTAAGTGAAACAATACTTAAGCATACATCAAAACTATAACATGACTATGTATATATAGCCATCAGAAACTTAGCCAACAGGACATACCTAATCTAATTACAATAATAATTATCTACCCATACAATTATTACTCATTCCCATAATAATAATAATTATCAACACATACAATTATTACCCAACTCAATTATGATAATAATTGTCTACCCATATAATTATTACCCAATCCAGTTATGTTTTCTATCACCAAACCCATACTACCTATTGGGGACCCAACAATCCTCCCCTCCAACCCAATATGGTTTCATGCACAACCGAATGAACGGTCACCATCAAGCCATCAACGTCGATCCGCCAATACCTCCCCTCGAACAATAAACCCTCCTTCTAGTACAAAAAGATTTCTCTTATCTTTTCGACCTTTGAGTATCTCCAAATATCCTTTAGTGACTTTCAACACACTGTTCTTCATCATAACAGTATATCCCAAATCAACTAATTTACCCAAAGAAATTAGATTTCAATTTAATTCCGGTATGTATCTTACGTGAGTTAACTTCTGAACACGACCATTGTGACGTTTCATTATTAACTCACCAATGCCATCAACCTTTACCGTTCTGTAAAGTTACCATCTTTCCCTCCACTTTTTGTAGGACGAGAACCACTCCGTCCTACCACATATGTGATGAGAACATCCCGAGTCAAGCACCCATTCTTCTTTTGATCCCTTCCCTTCTTGAATTAAAGAACATCTTCATCAGCTCCTACAAGTGAAACACTACTTTCTCCTCGATTTTTTTTCAACTCTCTCAAGTCTTCTCTTGCCTTTGGACACATAAATTGTATATGACCCAATTTCTCATAATAAAAATACATGATATTAGGGTTATGTTTCTTAACATACTTCTTTTCCGTGTCACGCGCATGTACCACGAATGCACTTCCATCAGATGTGTCACTTAATTCTTGTTTCATCAATCTTTCGGCCTCCAAAAGAACAACAATAGTCTCATCCAAATCTAATTTCATTTTCCCAACCAATAAAGAAGTCATCATAGTATTATACTTCTTCTGTAGAGACACTAGTAGTAGAACAGCTTTGTCCTCATCCTTCACATTTTCATCCAAATTATTCAGCTGGTTGATTAAGCCATTAAAACGATTCAGTTGATCTCTTAAATCTCCGTCTTCTTCCATCTTGAGCCCGAACAAATCTTTCTTGAGAAACAACTTGTTGGCCAAAGACTTTGAGTGATAAGTCTACGTTAACTTCTCCCATAAATTTTTGGAATTGTCCTCTTCAAGAACAACATACTTGATTTCCGGTCCAAGGGCCAACCGGATTGTTGATGTTGTAACTTCATGTCTCCCCACTTTGTATCATCAACTTCAGTATACTTCTTCACTCCGAGAGTCGCATATAACCCTCGTTGAATTAACAGATCTTTCACCGTGTGATGCCACAAAGTAACATTATTTCTTTCATTAAACAATTTAATCTCAAATCCCCAAACCTTCTCCATCATGAACCTTGGCTCTTGATACCACTTGTTAGGGGGAATACACACAAATATACAAGCAAACAAATAATACAAAATACACACACAATATATGACGCGAAAAAATCCACGTCTCAACTTGTATTATTAATCCAAACAATTATCAATAATATAATCAATCTCTCCAAACGGTATTCATTCAAGTGATACTTTAGTCAAAAAAATACTCAAACATACATCAAAATAATAACATGACTATGTATATATAGCCATCAAAAACTTAGCCAATAAGGCATACCTAATCTGATTACAATAATAATTGTCTACCCATACAATTATTACTCATTTCCATTATAATAATAATTATCAACACATACAATTATTACCCAACTCAATTATGATAATAATTGTCTACCCATACAATTCTTACCCAATTCAATTATGTTTTCTATCATCCAGCCCATACTACCTATTGGGTTTAACCCCAACATATTGTACCACCACTCTGCTAGAGGTAACCAAGAACTCCACTCTTTCTCTTGACCAACACACATACACCGAAGATAGGTTTCCAAACACTTATTAACTACCTCAGTTTGCCCATTAGTAGCGGGATGATAAGAATGACAGTAAGAAATCAATTCCATGCAAAGAAAATAGGCCTGCCAAAAATTACTAAGGAACACAACATCCCTATCACTTACTATACTCCTTGGCCAACCATGAAATTTAAACACATTATCCAGGTAATCGTGTGCTACTTGTATAGCAGAAAAAGGGTGTGACAGAGGCACAAAGTGAGCATACTTGCTCAACCTATCTACCACTACTAAAATAACATCTTTTCCTTGTAATTTTGGCAACCCGGTAATAAAATCCTTGGACACATGTACCCAAACTTCTGAGGGAATAAGGAGTGGTTGGAGAAGGTCAGGATATGCTGCCATATCATATTTGGCAGCTTGATAGACTTGACAATTCCTCACATATTGCCTTACTTGGGTAGTCATACCCTTCCAATTGAACAGTTGTTTAATTCTCTTGAGTGTATTATCTCTACTTGCATGACCACTTTCAGGAGATACATGATGCCATTGCAGGATTTTAAGTTTCAAATCAGCATTTGGTCCAATCAAGATCTTGTTTTTCTTTCTGATTAATCCATCTTGAAGCTAATATTGCTGAATAACTTGATTTTGCTGAAGTTGTTGCAATAAATCTCTTAAGTGAGAATCATCTTGATAACTAGCTTTGATTAAAGCTTCCAGATCAAAAGAAATAAGAGAAATAGCCATACAAACTAAATCCGCAATGTAAACCATTGATAAAGCATCTTTAGCCACATTTTCTTTACCACTTTTGTACTATATTTCATAGTCAAACCCAAGAAGCTTAGATAACCAGAAATGCTGAAAATGAGTTAAAAAAATTTGCTGCAATAACCACTTAAGACTCTTCTGGTCTGTGTGAATGATGAAATGATTTCCCATCAAATTTTGACCCCACTTCTGAACTGCAGTAACAATAGCTAAAGGCTCCTTCTCATATACAGATAATTTCTGCCATTTTGGTCCCAAACTTTTGCTAATAAAGCTAATGGTTGCTCTTTTTGCATCAATATAGTCCCAATACCATTCTGAGAAGCATCAGTCTCAACTATAAAGGTTTCTGCAAAACCTGGTACAATAAGAATAGGTGAGGTACTCAATGCATGTTTAAGTTGCTCAAATGCTTGCTGAGATTTTGTATTCCAGCAGAAAGCTCCCTTTTTTAACAGATCAGTGAGTGGTTTACTTATTGTAGCATAATTTCTTATGAATATTCTGTAGTAACCACTTACCTGCTACTGATGGGAAAACTGAGGTAGTTAATAGGTGTTTGGAAACCTATCTTCGCTGTATATGTGTTGGTCAAGAGAAAAAGTAGAGTTCTTGGTTACCTCTAGCAGAGTGGTGGTCTAATACACACTTTTCTCACTTAAGGGATTTATTGCAACAACTTCAGCAAAATCAAGTTGTTCAGCAGTATAAGCTTCAAGATGGATTAATTAGAAAGAAAAACAAGATCTTGATTGGACCAAATGCTAATTTGAAACTTAAAATTCTGCAATGGCATCATGTATCTCCTGAGAGTGGTCATGCAGGTAGAGATGCTATACTCAAGAGAATTAAACAACTGTTCACTTGGAAGGGTATGACTACCCAAGTAAGGCAGTATGTGAGGAACTGTCAAGTCTGTCAAGCTGCTAAATATGATGTGGCAGCATATCCTGGCCTTCTCCAACCACTCCTTATTCCCTCCGAAGTTTGGGTACATGTGTCCATGGTTTTTATTACTAGGTTGCCAAAATCACAAGAAAAAGATGTTATTTTGGTAGTGGTAGATAGGTTGAGCAAGTATGCTCACTTTATGCCTCTATCACACATTTTTTCTGCTATACAAGTAGCACATGCTTACCCGGATAATGTGTTTAAATTGCATGGTTGTCCAAGGAGTATAGTCAGTGATAGGGATGTTGTATTCCTTAGTAATTTTTGGCAGGCCTTATTTTCTTTGCATGGCACTGATTTTTTACTGTCATCTTCTTATCATCCTGCTACTGATGGGAAAACTAGGTAGTTAGTAGGTTGTTGTAAACCTATCTGTTGAGCAAGATTGATGCTGTATTTATATCTCAACAATACTGGTTTGGATAACTCAACATAGGACAAGGACTTTGAAATAATCTATGTTCCACTGGGATCAGTACAGATTGTTTATTGGGTATATTGTTAGGTCACAGACACTGTAGAAGGGTGTTAAATACAGTGTTCACTACAATCAAATCGAATATAAGAACTCAAGTAACAGAAAACAAATTTTATTCAACACAATAAACTCTGTTACAAAGAACTGTCATCTCTCAGTGATGAACAAATTATCACGAGAGCTGCTAGGGTTACAATAATTAATAAACTCGATTATGACAACACATATAGTGTAAACCCTATGCCTGTGTTTATATACTACACAGTTACAAGATAATCTTCTAATTGATATCAAATACAATTCTGCTTCCTAATATATATCAATCAGTTATCTTTTCTTCCAAGTATTCTATTCCTTATAGAATTCTTCTCCATGCATATTTCTTCTTATGTTTGTCTTGATCTTCTTTCCTTTCAATCAGCCACCTTCCTTATCTGAACGTCTCCTTAAGTCCTGATATTATCTCCTGATAAATATCTCCTGATAACTTAAGTTCTGACAACTTAAGTTCTGATATCTTAAATCCTGACTTCAGTATAAGTACTGATTTCTAGTTAAGTACTGATTTGTCCTGTTATATAAGATCTGAAAACTAAACATAAATCATATTAGACATGACATCACAAATATATCTAACAATCTCCCCCAACTTGTAAATTAGCATAATGTACAAGTTTAGCAGATATTTGATGATGTCAAAAATATTAAGTACAAATGCATGAGAATTTGATTAGATAACTACAACTTACAGTCCTTATAGCTTTACCATCCTGAAGGTCTGATAACAACTTCGGTCTGTATACACTTCAGAATTTAAGCAGTTGTAGATCTTTGACTTGGCTTCAATTTTTGATCTCTTTGATGTCAGGAGTTGTTATGAGATAGTTCTTCAACAAACATCTCTCAGCATATTCAAGTTCATTGACCATCCTCCTTTTAGCATTCTTCAATTCAACTGTATCTTCACCAGTTTGAAAGATAGCAGCCCTAAGATCATTTATTTTAGCTTTCCTTATATCTTGATCTAGTCTGATTATGTAGGCTTTGTCAGACTCAAGATTGAATTCAAGTCCCTTAATACCAGAAAATGTAGTGATGATTTTAGCAGTATTAGGTTTCATTTCAACAATTTCTCCATTATGAGATCTGTACTTGGGACAGTATGGGATGTCAGACTTTACAGAGTAAAGCTTCTTCTGTCTTTGAATATTTGACTTTAAACACCCTGCAGCACCATCTGTTGATCTATTTTTAACTTGAAGCAGAATTAGAACATGTTCCACTTCTTCAAAATACTTCAATGAAATTGCATTCTCCCTGATCTGGAATACCCTCTCATCTGTCATAAAGTATAAAATGATGTCTTCTTTCAAAACAAAATGGTAAACCATTTGTACAGATTCAAGTTGATTCAATCTCTCAGGAGTTGCTCCTACACCTGGTTCACTTAAGAAAGTTGGATCTTTGGTAGTATTGCTTACTTTCTTCTCTTTTGAACTACCCAATCCAGATTTGTCTCTTTCTTCCTTTCCTGTAACAACTCTTGCTTCAAAACAACTTGATATAGTCTTTAAAGGTTGAGTCTGTTGAGCTTTGGTGAATCCTGGTAGTAGCATCTTTGAAGGTTTAACATGAGCAATGTCAGAGGTTTCCTTTTTCTTATCTTCTGATATCAAGCCAACTTGAGCTATGTCAGAGGTTGCTTGCTTCACTATCATATCAGAACTTACTACATCTTGACTCTGAACAACTTGAGCCATGTCAGAGGATGTTTGAGAAATCTTCTTTTTCATCAGAGTAAGACTAGCATCTTCTTCATCAATTATTTCTTCATCCATGACTGACACATATACCTTTACATGTTCATCAACTTTTTCTTTGCCCTTGGATCTTGGATCTACCTCCACTTGTGATTTAACTTTGGTTGCCACAGAATTTGTCCTTTCCTTAATCACAATACCCTTAGGTTTTGGAAGTTTCTTTTCAAAAACAAAAGCTTTAGATTTGGAGTTGACTTTTTCTGCTTTAAGTCTAGCTTCTTCTTCCTTTAGACTTTTAAAGTCCATTCCAGGATTTTCTTTTAAAAATAATCTCCTTGAAATTTCTTCATCAAGTTCCAGATGTTCAGTAGAACTTATCCTTTTACAAGTATCAGAACTTATTCTTCTCCCAGTATTAAAACTTGTTCTTTGTGTAGAAATTTCAGTTATCTTTGATGAAGAACCTTTGCCACCTTTTCCTTGACCATGACCTCTACCCATTTCATATTTTCCCTGGTCATCATTTCCATCATCCTTACCCTTCAGTGATTGAATAGATTTGCATTTGGACTTAATTACTTTCTCCCCCTTTTTGGCATCAACAGGTAAAAGAAGAGAGACAAGTAATTCCACTGAGGATTGGATCTCATTGAGTTGAGTTTGATGAGAAGCTTGATTCTTTAGAATTTCATCAATTTGAACTTGTTGCTTCTCCTGAGTCTGTTCAATATACCCAATTCTGTCAAAGGATGATAAGTGGCATTTTATACCACTTAGAACGTCTTATAATAGCTTGAATTGGTGTCTTGAAATCAAGTATTTTATGTATTTGATGCGTTTTTCTAGTGTTTGTGCATTTCAGGGTCTTAATTGTATTTCGGGAGAGAATTCATCAATAATAAGCCTTGGCATGTGTTTAGCATTGTAAGAGGGAAGATAGGAGCAGATTGCAGCGCAGAAACGGGAGAAAAACAGTACAGATTCCAGAAGGGGTCTGAGCGCCCGCTCAGGAATGTTGAGCGGCCGCGCAGGGACGGAAAATCAAATTTATTATTTTAGACTCCTGATTCCGTTTAACTTCCAACTTCTGAGTTAGCTGGGTTTTATGCGACTCCTATATAAGTAGATTTTAGAGACGTTTGACAAAGGTTAGATCGTAGTATTAATCGAAGATCAAGGAGATAAGGAAGAAGACCGTTTTAGCACACCGCAACGAAGAGGAAGCATATTTTCTTGTGATTCTTTGTTTCGTTGTAACGTTGGATGCTAGTTTTCTTTACTTTGAACCTATTTACTCTTGTGACGTACTCTGGTTTAATATAAGTAGTTTTAGTTATTATTCTCGTGTGTTATTATCATGTTTTCATATGAACCCATGATGACGATGAGTGCTATCATGGGCTAATCGTGATCATGGGGTCGTGACGGATTTACTATGGAATTCTTTACTTAGTTGTTTAATACCTTAGTGTGTGATGATTATATGATATCTAGTATTGGTGGTGCGTATTCGTCTTATGTGCGTCGCGAACATATAAGATAGGGTGTTAATCTCTGGTGAAGCGACGGTGGATCTTGAGATTTAGAACTTGCCATGCTAGCATAGGTTCATGTAAGAGTATGCATGATTAGTGGGTAACTCTAACCGTTTTATTCGCCCTGTGTAATCAAAAGGAATAACTTGTGCTTAAATCGTTATGTTGTCAATTTCTGTAGATATAATAACCCCAAAATTTTGAACTTTTTGTAACCCTTATGAATAGTGTTTTAGCTGAATGAGAAAACTTTTCATGCCACACTATGTAGGGGATCTGTTATGGATATTCTTAGATTTTATTAGTACTCTATATGGTATATAAGTGTATGTAAAGATCGTCAGAATCCAATTCCGAACACTTTGGTTTTTCCCGGAAATCCACTAGATACGGAAAGAATTGAGTAAAAGGTAACAGGATAAAAAAAAGGATTTAAATTAAAGGATTATAAGAGAGGATCATAAAAGGAATATAATATATTGAGAAAGGTTAAGGGAACCTAAGTAATAAGATCCCGGGTATGATCCCTCAAACGATAAACGAAAACGAAAGTTAAGCGAACCATATAACAGATCAGCGGTAATTAGGCAAACAATTAGGAAGTTAATCAAAGGGATAAGAGTGGATGGTGTCATCCAACCAATAGAAAGAGGACAAAGGAGGGGTGATGACATCACAAAGTGATGCAAGCATGACATAAGAGGGAAGGAAATGTGGTGGAATATTAACCACACAAAATCAAGGGTAAATGGGTAATTGACCTAAAATAAAACAAAACTTATTCAACCAACCAAGCAAATATTCATTTTCATCAAAACAAAAACACAAAATTCTCCTTCATCCTCCCTTTGCTCTCGGCTTTTGCCATTTTCAAAGAAAACAATTTTCAAAATTCAAGTTCAAGGCTTCCTAAATTGGTAAGATAATTCCCTAGTATTCCTTATGCATAGTTATGGCTATTCTATGAGTTTAAGCCTCCAAATCATTCACAATCTTCTTCAAGAAATCAATGAAGAACACAATGAATAGTGACTTCAAGAATTTTAACTTGATTTTCTTGTTTTTCCTTTAAGATCCAAGCATCCCTAAGTCATCTCAAGACTTCTTAAGGCTTCCTAGCTACTCCCACCACTTCAAGGAAGGTATATCATCTCCAAACCCTAGATTCCTTTGTATAATAAGATGATTTTGATTGTTATGGTGATATAGTAGATTAATTCTTGTGGTTTAGAATTTGGGTTGGAGTGGTAGTGAAATGGATGGTGAATCTTGTTGTTTTGGTTAAAAGAACTTAAGTATAGTTAAATTCAAGCTTAAGCATAAGTATAAATGTTAATATTGAATTGATTGGGGCTGTTAGGATGTGGTATGGATGGATTTTGGATTGGGATGTGATTGTGGCTTGATTATGGGTTGTTTTGGAATGGTTTAAATTTGGGAAATCGCGTAAATATAGCCGTCGTAATGCCCGATTTACCGTAGACTGTTTTTGTTCTTAACATCAGAACCCTTGAACTCACTGCTAGGTTTTGACCATTGCCATGTTTAGATATTTCATGTTACGAGCTTCGTTTTGATATGTGGTTCGTTTGATTCCGATGAACGGTTTAGGAGAAACGGCCGTTTTAAGTAACGACGTTTCGCGAACGAACCCTTACCCCTCGCCTTACTTTGAAACATAGGTTAAAGACCTTAAAGGACTAATTGAAGTATGAAACATTTATGTAAGGTGTAATAGGCAGTTGGTAAGACACCCGCGAAAGAATCGCCTTAAAATTCATAATGGTTAAATTATTAAAAATGGTGGAGCCGAGGGTACTCGAGTGACTTAAGAGAATCAGTAAGCGCAAAACAAGCATTAGAGTCTAAGTTAGTTAAAGTATAGATTTACAAGTGACTTTGGTTTAATTCCAACTTACTTGTTGTTAATAGGTTACCAGACTCGTCCCGAGCCTTTTATCACCCCCAGTCGCTCAGGCAAGTTTTCTACCCGTTATACTGTTGTTGTGATGTATATGTGTATATGTATGATCTTGCGATAAATGCATATTTGTTATTAGCAAATTCTTGCGATACATTGTAGCATGTGATATGGTATATATGCATGCCTGTTTCATATTCTTGGATTATATATCTGTTGGTTAAAATGCTTACAGTTGCATAATACCTATGCTAGAGATAAGCGGTATTAAGTTTACCCTTAGTATAGGGGATCAAAAGGTGAACATATTTCTAAACCGGGAGTCGATGTTCCCGAGTATAACATATATATTTTTATATATATATGGTTATAGTTTTCAAAAGTATTAATCGAATAAGGTTTATTCGATAACTTTAACTTTATTTTATTATTGAATATTATTTCGAATATTCATCCGAGGACTTATGACTCCTTTATTTTATTATTGAATATTATTTTGAATATTCATTCGAGGGCTTATGACTCAGTTATATTATTAATGATTATTAATTGAATATTTATTTGAGGATGTATGACTTCGTTATTTTATTTAATGAATATTATTTATAATATTCATTCGAGGTATTATGACTCCGCTTGTTATTTAATAATATTCTTTATTTTATTAAAGAATAATGTTTCGATAATCAAACTTATTTTCGATTATTCAAATAAAGATAGTACTTTCGTATAAGTATATCTTTGGTTATTTAATACTCATTTCAAGTATAAGTCTTACAACTTCTACTTCAATTATTTGTATAAAGATTATTCTTCATGGGAGTATTATTTAAATAATAATATTCAGACATTTTCTAAATATATTGGGACTGATTTACTTCATTAAATCAGTATTACTCCAAACACTCTTTAAAGTGTTTTCGAGTCTTCAAAATGATTTTTAAAAGTTAGAGCGGATCCCAAAACTCATTTTTATATTTAAGATCTTCCTTTTAAAAAGGGGATTTAAATACTCGCTCAAAACCTGAGGGATCCGGCTCTGTGGTGTATTTTATATTCGCAACAAGGTTGCAGTTTTGGTAAATGAATTGATTACTTACCCAACGTTCGGGAAGTAAGTCCATCTATCGAGTCGGCATAAGCAACATGGGCTCAGTGGGCGTCCATGATAGTGTAAGTGGCTCAGTGGGAGTCCATCAAATGCATAAATGGCTGAGTGGCAGTCCAGCATAAGGTCCTATTGCGACCAGGGTAATGACCAGTGGGGAATTTGTCCATCTACTAGTAGAAAAGGTTACTTATTGGTATCTTTGCCTGATCAGCAAGATATCGGGTTTATGCCACAACTCTTTTTCCCTTCCAAAAATTCATTGGATGTTACAAACTCTGTTCATACTTTACATGACAGAGGTTTTCAGGGACTGTATAAGGAAGATGTATATGTGGATATATATATCGGAACTTAATGAAGTATATCATAACTTCATTTCCTTCAATACTACTTCAAAGATTTAATCTATTCAAATTTGTCTTGTAGTCTCATTTATATGATGAACTTTTGAACTAATTATAACTTGAACGGTGGTAGTTCAAGTAGTATTTGGAAAAGATATAAGTATATTGGAGTATCTTGTAACTTCATCTTTTTAAACTTATATCTAGTTAATGTTTGTCTTATGAATGACAAAGACTTTCGGAAAAACGTTGAGACAAGGTTAGATATATGAGATCACCTTGCAACGATATTTTTTTATACAGTTATAAACTGGAACTTTGTGTATATTATACATGGAAGAGGACTTCCAAGATTTTGAAAAGTATATATGTATATATACTGAACATTTTGCGACTTCATCGCATTAAGATATCAAACTTGGTTCATTTCTTTTGACCAAGACTTTCATGAGTACTATGAAAAGGCTCATATATTGTTAATCATTATAAATATTATTTTGGTGGGCTTGCTGCTCACCCTTGCTTTCTTCTTTCATCACACAACATCAGATAGATAAGATGAACATGACCAAGCTCCCAATTCGCAAGCGGATAGGAAACATTCCGCAACTTTCTGGAAGCGTTGAGGCCGCTGTAGCTGAGGTAGAAATTACCAATAGGTTAAGTTTTCAACTAATAATGTACCAGACTTATGTATATTATGAGTTGTAATAATGGCAGAGAAATGTAAATTTATTCAGAAACCTGTTTAAGGTGTATTGGCATGTAATTATGGAATAAAACGACTTATGATTATTTTTGGATGATCATCTCTGAGACTATAACTTGTGGTGTGTGTGTGTTTATTGTGGGGTCACAGTACAGAGTAGTTGATTAATTATTAAGATTGGGTGTTATTTGTTACGACCGGCATTTTATGTAATATTATTTGTGAATTTGGTATAATATTAAGTCAAATGAAAATATATTCAATGATTGTACGTTTGTGTGAGTGAAAATTTCTGCATTATAAATTTGCTTTGGGTAGTATATGATTTTTCAAAGCAAGAGTTTATTTAATTTCTTTATTTTTGATTTATAAGGAATATTCTAAGCTTTGGAAAAATCTTCTTTTAAAAGGCATTTTGTTCACAAATTTTGAAAATGATTTTATAAAGTCTCTAAAAATACAAGTTAATTTATGGTATAAATTTTATAATTTTTGAACTTGTATTTTATTTTATAAAAATAAATCATTATAAATTTTAGTTGTCATATTTACCAAATTACATGAATAACCTTGCATGCAAACTCTCTTCTATTTAATCAAAGGGCAAAGAAGACATTCTCAACCCCACTAACTCACATTTTGCTAACCAATTTACCCCTTTACCCTTGCATGCAAATCTACCTAACTATATTGGAGGGTTACTCTTGTAAAATCTCAAACCCACTCACATTATAGTCAAATCAATGCATAAAAACAAGTCCAAGAAGTGATCATCACCTCACTTCACCCCACCACTTCACTCTCTTCTCCCTCCCTCCTCCCTCACCTCTCGGTTTTTCCCCTCCCCTCTCGGCAACCACCAAAACCGAGCCCCATCCCCTTCTTTCTTCAACTCTCACTCAAACAATCATCTTATATCCAAGTAATTTTACTCCCTATATGTTATTCTTATATATATTTCAAAAGTTTAGAGTGAAAAACCTATGTTTTGACCTTGCATGGTGATGTTTTTGTTAAACTCAAAGTGAACCTCCTTGATTCTTGTGAATCTAAGGCTTTCACCATGAGATATAGTATCATAGGGTCAAGAATAGCTAGACATAAGAGTGTTATACTTATGAAATTTGTTCTTACCCTAATCCATTCGGCCATGACTTGATAGGAGCCGAATGGATGGTGTTTTGTTGCCTTGTTACATTTTTGTGTATTTTGTGATGATAATGTGAATTTTATAGTAAAAGCTTGATAAAACCCTTTTGCATGCTAGTTGATCATTTAGTTGTAATCCATGTTAGGCTTGCATGTTGAATTATGATAAAAATTTATTTGGAAATCATGTTGCTTTGGCTTGAAAGATCCGAAAGCATGCATGCATGTAAATCACTTTTGATTTTTTTGGAAGTTTTGATCATTTAGATTCATGTTGTTAGTGAGCCTTAATTTCAGTAGGAATAATGTATTAATATTGATTTATACTTCTTATTGCATGGTAATAATTCGTGGTTATCTATTATAAAAAAATATATATATCTTGTTGCTTCAAGAGCATAAAGGTTTGTGATTTGTAAAGAGTAGTCTCTTTTGTTTTGCCATAGTTGCACCTTAGGTAAGGATGATCTCACCAAGGTTATTTTGAGAAAAAGGGAGTTAGTTCAGTAGAATACCATGTATAAGTCTTTGTTTAAGTTTTGAGTTGTTGTTAGATAGGTTTGTCAAGTCAAAGCCTTGGAAAATGAGAGTTATAGTTTCTGCAGAAAAATCAGTTTAGTACCCTGAGATTTAGAGTGAGTTTTGACCATGTCATTGATGTGCACTTTGAGGCCCAAGCTACCAGAAGTTAGTATGGGGAGTATATAATAGGTTTTAGGAGTTGGTTGGAGGTTTGCATGTCATTTGGTTAGGTGCACAAGTAGAATAACAAAATCTGTCCAGCAGGGGACAGTTTTGTTGCAACTTAGAAATAGGGAGATTTGGCCATGTCATGGGTAGGCCCTCATTAGGCCCAATTAGGCCTTAGTTAGAGGGTATGTCAGAGAAGTTTTTCCAACTATAGTTCATAGGATATGAGCTAGAACCATGTGTCACAAGTTAATTCAAGTCAGGGCATTTTCTGCCCAGAAAAACAGGGGAACCTTGGACTTTTAGCTTAGGCCCAAGAAGGCCCAAGCCAGGCCTTTGAGCCACATCAAGCTTGTGAGATGCCCTTAGGTCAGGAGAGTCTTGTGTAAAAATTTTGAAGAAAAACTTGTAGTTTAAGAGTGTCTAATGCACTCAAGAAACCTTAGTTACCATTCTGAAATTTGCACCAGTGAGCACTTTCACTTATCACATAGCTTTAGAACACTTAGAAGTGAGTATTAGGTCGACCACCATAGTTGTAAGATAGTATAAGGTCATTAGAGCAAAAGGCACAAGTGAGGGTCAATAGGTTTTGGATAATTTAGGAAAGGCACATTGAGTTAGGAAGCCCAAATTTGAAGACTTTGTTTAGTTAGTGACCAAGTGACTTAAGTGGTGAGTCGAGATCATCCAAGCCTAGTGTGGCATTATGGTGTATATGATGTTATTTGGTATTAATATACGATATGTGATTATGTGGCTACGTGTGTACATTTGAAAATATAATGGTGGATATGAATTAAGTGCGTATAGGCCTAAGTGCCATCCATGTTTAATTTCGGGTTGTAAATAGGTTAAGATGGTAAGAATATATTATAATGAGGATTAATATTATTTATGTAGGATCTCGAGACGAGGGAAAACTTGCCATAAAAGTCGAGTGAAGCTCCAGTTGTTGCTCATACCAGTCAGACCAGACCAGTCTATCTCAAGGCAAGTGATTCAACTTGACCTTCGTATTTACTGTAAACAGTTCATATATCGATGCAATTATCCTGAGTCATTTTGATATATTTAAATCAAGCGTATCTTTTGTTTATCTTTGAGTTACATAGAGATGCCATGAACCCTCGAGTACGTATTGCAAGTAGTTCAAAAGTCTTTCATGATAGTTTAATGCCATGATAAAATGAAGAGTTGATATATTTCTTGATTGATCCTCTTGATTAACATGTTGATGTTTCCTATGCATTGATATCTCATCCTGATACTTGAACCCCTATAGAACCTTACTTTGAATTCTGATAGTCAGATACTTCCCAGCTTGATTCCTCATTAATTGATACCCTCTTTCTTATCCTAAAGCTTGAAAATTCTGATATACCCTGAGCTAAAAATCATTCTTCATACCTTAACACCCTTAATATTCATGAAGCTTACATTCTTAATGATCCAGCACTTGAACCTTGATGAGAAACCATTACTTTGAGCCCAAATTGGCATTACCCTTCATATTATCCATTAGCCTCACTAAATCCTCTTGTCCAATCTTTGATATATGAAAACCATTCAATTACTTGAATATAGAATAGTTTTGTGAATCATGGCTCTGATATTCAGTACCTTGTTTCCCGTGTTTCGAGTTGATCTATAATTCCTTAATAAAAATATTTACTATTAAAAGAGATTTTGTTACAATTCGGCATCAGCTTTTGAAATAAATAAAATGTGGATTTTCAGTCCCAAAGGGGGATAAATGTTTTCTTGAATGGTGGATCTGGACTGAGACGCGAGTCCTTTCCACACTTATATTAGGCTTAAAAGTTGCCTAGGGATTCCCAATAATGTTTTAGAACCCAGCGAGGTTCGGGATTACTTCGCGGCTGATCACCGGCTGTAATCCGTAGCGTCATAAAATGATTTTGATTAAGAATGATTTTAAAATTTGTTTTGATGCAAGCAAAATGATGCCAACTCACATAAGTTTTATCTCTCGTTATCATTGATTATGTCTTTCCATTGTCATTCCTAAAGGTATATCTCGATTTATGTTTTGCGTTGTACTGTTAGCACTTGTTGAGCTTTTGGCTCACTTCTTGCTTTACCCTGATATTACAGCTAGCAGCTATGGTTAGATTCAAGCAGACTGCCCGTAAGACCTGTGATGCTGATGCTTATGTTCGAGCTCAGGTAGAATAAGTAATAATAGCTGTGAGGATTCGGTATTTGTAATCAGATGTAATAGCTGGTAGTGATGGGCTGTTCCAAACCCTAAACTATAAGATCTTGGATTGGTTGTGTATCCTTCATTAAAATGATGTAATAACTATATTTATTTCGCTATTTAAGTTGGGGGTGTGACATTATTAAGGGAAATGGAATTCGTGACAACCCGGATCCCCGACCCCGGATTTGGGGGTGTTACAGAAGTGGTATCAGAGCTAAGCGTTATAAACCTCAGAGATGATGTGACGTTAAGATAATAAGTTCACTAAGATAATAAGAACTCTTGCCAAGTTCATAGTCGGACTACCTAACGTAGTACTGACAGTTAAAATCCTTATGGGAACCCTTATAAATATCGTGATAGTAGCGTAGTTCGTTATCATATATGGTAGCGGGACTCCGAACCCTGAGGTTGAGAAGTGACAGCGCGATGATGTTTTATTACTAATTGGAGATCGGATTGTGGATCCGATAGAGCGTCCTAACGCAGGACCGGATGATGTTCATATTGAGGATGTAATGGTTGAGGATGTTGTCCTAGATGGGATTGTTGCTGAGGAGGATCTCGTGGAAGATCCTAACAAGAATGAATAAAGGACCATTGAGGAATTGATGACCATGGTTAGGGAAACTACCAGAGGTAGGATTGGCCGGTCACTACCGGAGGTTCGTTCAAGTTTGTAAAGATAGTAGCCCCTTTAACGCGGCTTACTCGTAAGACTGAGAAGTTTAAATGGACAGAGAAATACGGGAAAAGCTTTTAACAACTGAAGCAAAGGTTGGCGACGGCCCCTATGTTGGCATTGTCGAATGGAAAAAGGAGATTTTGTGATTTGTATTGACGCTTCGCATAAGGAATTAGGGTGCTTCTTATACAGCACAACAAGGTAATCGCGTACGCGTCAAGATAATTAAGGGAATTTAAAATTCGATATCCCCACCCATGAGCTTGGGCTCATGGCAATAGTTTTGCCCTAAAGATTTGAGGCACTACTTGTATGGAGAGAAGTGCGAGATTCACAAACCATAGGAGCTCTAGTACATTTTTACGTAGAAAGAGGTCAACATACGCCCGAGGAGGCGGTTAGAGCTAATCAAGAATTATGATTGGGAGATTCTGTATCATTCGGGGAAAGCCCATGTGGTGGCTGATGCCCTTAGTAAAAAGGAGAGACTCAAGATGATCATGTCTTTGAGAGAGTTTATAAGAGATTTTGAGAAAATGGAAATAGAAGTGAAGGTAACCGGAGCCGGTACCGAAAAGATGTTTGAGATTGCAATACAGTCCGAATTATCGGAAGAGAACATATTGTGCCAGAAAAAGTGATGAATGAAGGCAGAGAGCTAACAATTAGATAAAAGATTAATACCGAGAAAGATGATAAGGGAATAATGAGGTATTCCTACAGAATTTGGGTTCCAAATGTTCAAGAGCTTAAAGATGAGATCTTAGATGAAAGCTAGTTTGAGGAATAAGATTTAGGGCAAACCCTGAATGTGATAGTCAGGGAGGACGCCATCAAGATAGAAGGAACCCATAACATAATGAAGTGGAAAATGAGGATTTTAACGTATAAGATAACCCCAAGTATGGGAAAAGGATGAAACATTTCATACTAAGGAAACAGAAAGACGAGTAAGGAAAGGAGACCCGAGACGGTACTCCTATACGGCGATTCATGGACCTGTCTAAAAAGAACTTAGACTACTATCCTCAACCACCACCTTGAGGAAACAATGTAGTGGGAAATTCTTTCAGGACCTTTAAATCGCTAAGCTCTCAGTGTTCAAAGGAACAAGTTGACCAAGTTGAGGCCAGAGCCTAGGCTAAAGGAAATATAGGAATCATTTGAGATTCTAAATGATGGACGAATCACAAAAGACTGTTTTGTCACTTACCCTCCTAAGAGAGAGGCCACCCGCTGGTGAAAGACCAAGAAAGGCACGGAGCCAGAGGTTAGAATAAACTGATTAAAGTTCAGTCAATTGTTTTCGGGAAAGTAATTCCCAAGGTTATGGAGATAGTGTAAAAGCTTTGGAGTCAGAACAAAGGCGGACGAGTATGATGAAATATGAAGCTAAGTTGTAAAAGTTGTCAAGATTCGTTCTGATGACAAGAATCCCAGAACGATGTGATGCTTGAAGTCAATGATTAGTGGGTTCATGAAATAATGATAAGAGAAAGGAAAATAAAAAGAAATTGAAGTGGAAAGGAATATAAAGGAAATAGAGTTTGAGGAATGATAAGGGAGTTGGGTATGAGGAAACCCTAAAGACTCGTAGCAATAGAAATAGAAAAGTATGTAATCATTAGGATGAGGGTGATTCACCATGAGTTAAAGTTGATGATTGAAGGAATAAGAGATACATATATTTTATCCCCTGTAAGTTGGGAGGATTCGAGGAAACCTTGAAATAGTTCGAAGGATAAGTAATGAGACGCGGATAGACTGAGGAGACAAGGAAGTAAGAAATTAGGAAAATTGGATGAAGGAAGTGACCTTCAAGAATGTGAAGTGTAAGACCGGTGGCTTGATACCCAGAAAGGGAGACGCCAGGTATGAAAGATATTCCATCATTGAGGTGACTGTTGAGGTAAACAACAAAAGTAAATAAGGAATTATTAAGAAGAGGTTCACGTTGAACACGACCAATATCTTCCAGAACATCCTTGTTATCGTTATCAAATTAGGCAAGACAAGCGGATAACCGTTGTTATCTTTTGGAGGCCATATTGATTGACCTCATTTGGAATACAGATGTTATTGTAAAATTAGGCATATACTATCGAGGTAGGAATGATCGAATAAGACACCCTCATCAGGGATATATGACTTGATTTATCCATGGAAGGATGCATGTACTTTTTCTAAAGGTGGAATTAAGGATATAACATCGGTAACTTAAAATGAATCCCAGGGGAATGCATAAAGGTTGGCATTTCACCCTTAATAGGGATAGTATGAGTTTGACAGTATGAATTGGAAAGGATTAAGGTAATATTCAAAATTCTCAAGAATAAAAATGTTGATAAAGGAAATATGACGTAATTATAATGATGCCAAGTGGGGCACGTGTTAAACCACGAGAAAGTATGGATCGAACCAGTAAAGGTCGAATTTATTCCAGGCAATTAGGACCTAAGATTAAAGATGTTCTAAGTATGATTGAGAGTCAGTCGTGACAGTGATTAACCTCTAAAGACTTAGGCAATAACTTATGGAAATATGATGATTTTTTTTTACTCATCAGATTTTAAGGAAAACATCTTCACATAAGCTGTGATTGAAATGGGGTAGAAAATTAGTGAAAGTGGTTAAGATGACATTGATTGTAAGGAAATATTACTATCAGGAAAGGCCAAAGAGGTGGCCGACACTTTAAATGTAAGAGGACAATTACAGGCGCTCGTGCCAGAGGAATACAGTAATAATGGTTGAAGCCGTAAAGGTTGTATTATGGTTTGAAAGATTGACATTCCTTCTAATGACTGTGCAATACCCAACCATAATAGTAGTTGGTAAAGGTTTAATTCGTGTAATCGCCATGAGCAGGCTATCTATCTCAGAAGATACTATCTTGAGATAAGCCAGGACCATGTTTCAAAAAGGACCAGACGAACCTTTGAGTAAGTCTTCTATTTAAGGCATATGATTTAGAATGGTATTAACCTGCTATCGTTGCTTTGATTGAAACTCTTCTGCAATTTTATCTGCTTCATGTCATGTATGTATGTCAGGATCAGGAGTGTTCTTCATGAATCAGGAATGGTGATTATGTACCTCCTTAGAAGGATTTGATACGACATGTATGGACTCCGTATGGTTAGATATTAAGATTTCATGGAATGTGAATGACGATAGTAGGTCAGTGGTGGACCATAGTAAGGCAGCAATGATTCTGCGAGTAATGAGCTGATTACAACCATGAGAGTTGTATTGGAATGGATGTTGAGATTGAGTACCACTAAACGGGTCGTGGTAGTGTATAAGTTATCATTGATAGACTAATTAAGTAGAGTATCTACCTATTGAATATTTATTCTTTCTTATCAATAGAGAGTCGTATTATTATACGAGGAAGGTTACGGTGCAAGCATAGAATTCAAGTAACGATGATGTCTAGAATGAGATCCCAGGTTCGATTTTCGATATCGAAGGAGTTTCAAAGGTGATTGTGTATAAGCTCGAGGAAGAGCATGGGTCCATAAAATGATGGACGGAATAGCAAAAATATTTAGGCATGTGAAATACGATGCTATAATACTTGATGTTGATATAAATACATATATGTTTTGTTCTCCTATAACAAACCTCTATAGTTCAGAGGTAGATTCCGAGCCAGATATTTTATGGCAATAATTTTTACTAACTATGCGATATAACAAGTGTTCATGATCGTAGTGATCTCTCAATGAATTCTTTTACTTCTATATGATGGATCAAGCTTTCAAAAATAGAAACAGCTGAAAAAGGAGTAGTAAAGTTGTGGTAGTATTCGGAATGGAAACACATTCGTGATACTAAGGTTGACGTGGTTATTAAAAGGTTATAGAACGCTAACGAGCAAAAGTATAACTAGTATAATATTAGGAACGGAAGGTTGTAACGATTACGAACTGGAAAAGAATGGGTATTGAGAAGCAAAAGCTCTAATGCTAAACGCTATAATGAGAGTCTGTGCAATAGACTTGAAATAATTTGGAATGATCAGTTATCACGGATTGAGTTTTCTTACGATGATAGATCATATGTCAGTATTGAGATATCGCCTTATGGGATCCTTGAGGGAAGACAATGTCGATCTCCCTTATGTTAGGATGAAGTTGTAGAGCGCAAAATGCTCGGACCAGCAGTGGTCCAAAGGACCAAGGATATGATAGATCTAATCAGAGGACGGCTGGTAGTAGCCCAAGATGGACATGATACATATGTTGATTTGACCCGAAAGGACAAGGAATAGGAAGTAGGGGACCTAGTGTTGTTATAGGTATTCCCTCGGAAAGGATTGATGAGATTCGGAAAGAAAGGAAAGCTAAGTCCACAATGTGTCGGACCCTTGGATATACTAAAACATATTGGGAAGATAGCATATGAGCTAGCCCTACCCCCGAACCTGTAGCAAGTTCATAACGTGTTTCACGTATCAATGTTAAGAAAGTGTAATTCAGATGCCAGATAAATAGGGGCATATGAGCGCATAGACATGCAACCCGACGTAACCTATATGGAGCAACCAGGAAGGGTTATAGAGTGAAAAGGAACAAGTGCTTAGGAGAAGGGTTATTAAACTAGGCAGAGTTTGGTGGTAGGACCACAATATGGGAAAATTTACTCGAGAGTTAGAAAGTGCAATGCTAAGAGAGCATCCCTATTAATTTTCTATCTGATTCCGGGATGGAATCCTTTTAAGGAGGGGAGACTGTAATAACCCCAAAATTTTGAACTTTTTGTAACCCTTATGAATAGTGTTTTAGCTGAATGAGAAAACTTTTCATGCCACACTATGTAGGGGTTCTGCTATGGATATTCTGAGATTTTATTAGTACTCTATATGGTATATAAGTGTATTTAAAGATCGTCAGAATCCAATTCCGAACACTTTGGTTTTTCCCGGAAATCCACTAGATACGGAAAAAATTGAGTAAAAGGTAACAGGATAAAAAAAAGGATTTAAATTAAAGGATTATAAGAGAGGATCATAAAAGGAATATAATATATTGAGAAAGGTTAAGGGAACCTAAGTAATAAGATCCCGGGTATGATCCCTCAAACGATAAACGAAAATGAAAGTTAAGCGAACCGTATAACAGATCAACGGTCATTAGGCAAACAATTAGGAAGTTAATCAAAGGGATAAGAGAGAATGGTGTCATCCAACCAATAGAAAGATGACAAAGGAGGGGTGATGACATCACAAAGTGATGCAAGCATGACATAAGAGGGAAGGAAATGTGGTGGAATATTAACCACACAAAATCAAGGGTAAATGGGTAATTGACCTAAAACAAAACAAAACTTATTCAACCAACCAAGCAAATATTCATTTTCATCAAAAAAAAACACAAAATTCTCCTTCATCCTCCCTTTGCTCTCGGCTTTTGCCATTTTCAAAGAAAACAATTTTCAAAATTCAAGTTCAAGGCTTCCTAAATTGGTAAGATAATTCCCTAGTATTCCTTATGCATAGTTATGGCTATTCTATGAGTTTAAGCCTCCAAATCATTCACAATCTTCTTCAAGAAATCAATGAAGAAGACAATGAATAGTGACTTCAAGAATTTTAACTTGATTTTCTTGTTTTTCCTTTAAGATCCAAGCATCCCTAAGTCATCTCAAGACTTCTTAAGGCTTCCTAGCTACTCCCACCACTTCAAGGAAGGTATATCATCTCCAAACCCTAGATTCCTTTGTATAATAAGATGATTTTGATTGTTATGGTGATATAGTAGCTTAATGCTTGTGGTTTAGAATTTGGGTTGGAGTGGTAGTGAAATGGATGGTGAATCTTGTTGTTTTGGTTAAAAGAACTTAAGTATAGTTAAATTCAAGCTTAAGCATAAGTATAAATGTTAATATTGAATTGATTGGGGCAGTTAGGATCTGGTATGGATGGAGTTTGGATTGGGATGTGATTGTGGCTTGATTATGGGTTGTTTTGGAATGGTTTAAATTTGGGAAATCGCGTAAATATAGCCGTCGTAATGCCCGATTTACCGTAGACTGTTTTTGTTCTTAACATCATAACCCTTGAACTCACTGCTAGGTTTTGACCATTGCCATGTTTAGATAGTTCATGTTACGAACTTCGTTTTGATATGTGGTTCGTTTGATTCCGATGAACGGTTTGCGAGAAACGGCCGTTTTAAGTAACGACGTTTCGCGAACGAACCCTTACCCCTCGCCTTACTTTGAAACATAGGTTAAAGACCTTAAAGGACTAATTGAAGTATGAAACATTTATGTAAGGTGTAATAGGCAGTTGGTAAGACACCCGCGAAAGAATCGCCTTAAAACTCGTAATGGTTAAATTATTAAAAATGGTGGAGCCGAGGGTACTCGAGTGATTTAAGAGAATCAGTAAGCGCAAAACAAGCGTTAGAGTCTAAGTTAGTTAAAGTATAGATTTACAAGTGACTTTGGTTTAATTCCAACTTACTTGTTGTTTATAGGTTACCAGACTCGTCCCGAGCCTTTTATCACCCCCAGTTGCTCAGGCAAGTTTTCTACCCGTTATACTGTTGTTGTGATGTATATGTGTATATGCATGATCTTGCGATAAATGCATATTTGTTATTAGCAAATTCTTGCGATATATTGTAGTATGTGATTTGGTATATATGCATGCCTGTTTCATATTCTTGGATTATATATCTGTTGGTTAAAATTCTTACAGTTGCATAATACCTATGCTAGAGATAAGCGGTATTGAGTTTACCCTTAGTATAGGGGATCAAAAGGTGAACATATTTCTAAACCGGGAGTCGATGTTCCCGAGTATAATATATATATTTTTATATATATATGGTTATAGTTTTCAAAACTATTAATCGAATAAGGTTTATTCGATAACTTTAACTTTATTTTATTATTGAATATTATTTTGAATATTCATCCGAGGACTTATGACTCCTTTATTTTATTATTGAATATTATTTCGAATATTCATTTGAGGGCTTATGACTCAGTTATATTATTAATGATTATTAATTGAATATTCATTTGAGGATGTATGACTTCGTTATTTTATTTAATGAATATTATTTATAATATTCATTCGAGGTATTATGACTCCGCTTGTTATTTAATAATATTCTTTATTTTATTAAAGAATAATGTTTCGATAATCAAACTTATTTTCGATTATTCAAATAAAGATAGTACTTTCGTATAAGTATATCTTTGGTTATTTAATACTCATTTCAAGTATAAATCTGACAACTTCTACTTCAATTATTTGTATAAAGATTATTATTTATGGGAATATTATTTAAATAATAATATTCGGACATTTTCTAAATATATTGGGACTGATTTACTTCATTAAATCAGCATTACTCCAAACACTCTTTAAAGTATTTTGGAGTCTTCAAAATGATTTTTAAAAGTTAGAGCGGATCCTAAGACTCATTTTTATATTTAAGATCTTCCTTTTAAAAAGGGGATTTAAATACTCGCTCAAAACCTGAGGGATCCGGCTCTATGGTGTATTTTATATTCGCAACAAGGTTGCAGTTTTGGTAAATGAATTGATTACTTACCCAACGTTCGGGAAGTAAGTCCATCTATCGAGTCGGCATAAGCAACATGGGCTCAGTGGGCGTCCCTGATAGTGTAAGTGGCTCAGTGGGAGTCCATCAAATGCATAAGTGGCTGAGTGGCAGTCCAGCATAAGGTCCTATTGCGACCAGGGTGATGACCAGTGGGGAATTCATCCATCTACTAGTAGAAAAGGTTACTTATTGGTATCTTTGCCTGATCAGCAAGATATCGGGTTTATGCCACAATTCTTTTTCCCTTCCAAAAATTCATTGGATGTTACAAACTCTGTTCATACTTTACATGACAGAGGTTTTCAGGGACTGTATAAGGAAGATGTATATGTGGATATATATCGGAACTTAATGAAGTATATCATAACTTCATTTCCTTCAATACTACTTCAAAGATTTAATCTATTCAAATCTGTCTTGTAGTCTCATCTATGTGATGAACTTTTGAACTAATTATAACTTGAACGGTGGTAGTTCAAGTAGTATTTGGAAAAGATATAAGTATATTGGAGTATCTTGTAACTTCATCTTTTTAAACTTATATCTAGTTAATGTTTGTCTTATGAATGACAAAGACTTTCAGAAAAACGTTGAGACAAGGTTAGATATATGAGATCACCTTGCAACGATATTTTTTTATACAGTTATAAACTGGAACTTTGTGTATATTATACATGGAAGAGGACTTCCAAGATTTTGAAAAGTATATATGTATATATACTGAACATTTTGCGACTTCATCGCATTAAGATATCAAACTTGGTTCATTTCTTTTGACCAAGACTTTCATGAGTACTATGAAAAGGCTCATATATTGTTAATCATTATAAATATTATTTTGGTGGGCTTGCTGCTCACCCTTGCTTTCTTCTTTCATCACACAACTTCAGATAGATAAGATGAACAGGACCAAGCTCCCAATTCGCAAGCGGATAGGAAATGTTCCGCAGCTTTCTGGAAGCGTTGAGGCCGCTGTAGCTGAGGTAGAAATTACCAATAGGCTAAGTTTTCAACTAATGATGTACCAGACTTATGTATATTATGAGTTGTAATAATGGCAGAGAAATGTAAATTTATTCAGAAACCTGTTTAAGGTGTATTGGCATGTAATTATGGAATAAAATGACTTGTGATTATTTTTGGATGATCATCTCTGAGACTATAACTTGTGGTGTGTGTGTTTATTGTGGGGTCACAGTACAGAGTAGTTGATTAATTATTAAGATTGGGTGTTATTAAGGGAAATGGAACTCGTGACAACCCGGATCCCCGACCCCGGATTTGGGGGTGTTACAGTAGACATATAGGGACTCAACATAATTGATGCCTATTCAACTTCTATCTTAATTGTGGATGCTTGGTAGAATGGTATTAGTACAATGAAAGTTGGCTTTTATCAGTTTCGTGTTATTCGATTAATATCATCACTGTTGCATGCTAAGGGTAATAACAATAGCTATTGAAGGAAGTAGTAATGAAGTTGTGATCTCATGAGTGTTTTAATATTATTAATTCAAGTGTTAATTAAGTGTTTACTTCTAGTAGTTAATTGTAGTTAATAATTAGTTAATCAAATCTAAGTGTTATTGTCTTAACATTGAGAAGTAATCATACACTGGTGAGTGAGTTTATTTGAACATAATTAGTCTGAGTCTCTGTGGGAACGAACTAGAAAGTATTCTATATTACTTGCGAATGCGTATACTTGCGTGTGTTATTAGCGCGTGTTTTCGCCCTAACAAGTTTTTGGCGCCGCTGCCGGGGACTCGGCGTATTTGTTTAGTTTATGTACTTACCATCATTGGTCATTAGGACTCAGTGATGAAGACGTGTTATTTATTGTTTCCGGTCGTGTTTCAGGTACTTTAGCGAGCGTTTATGCAAACTCATTCTCGTACTCGCAAGAGGACTTTAGATACGGCTGAGGAGACAGACGAAGTGCTTAATATTCCGGAGAAGATAGATTTTGAAGATTCGGATTCAGGAAGTGAGCAGAAAGAGCCAGTAACCATGGGTGATCGTATTATTCCGTAAGATCCAGCTCTTATGGACTTTTCTCGGCCCAAAATTGATGACATTTAGTCTAGCATCATGCACCCGGCTATTGAGGCTAATAACTTTGAAATCAAGCCGGGCACTATTCAGATGGTGCAGAATTCTGTTTCTTTCGGAGGTGCTGCGACTGAAGACCCCAACATGCACATAAGGAATTTTGTCGAGATCTGCAGCACTTTCAAATATAATGGTGTGACAAATGAGGCTATCAAGCTGAGGCTTTTCCCATTCTCTCTGAGGGATAAAGCTAAGGACTGGTTACATTCTGAACCAGTTGGGTCTATCACTACTTGGCAAGATCTTGCGCAAAAGTTTCTGGTTAAGTTTTATCCAATGACGAAGAATGCGGCTATGAGGAGTGCTCTTACTCAGTTTGCGCATCAACCTACAGAATCTATGTGCGAAGCTTGGGAGCGCTACAAAGAGATGTTGAGAAAGTGTCCACATCATGGAATGCCTGATTGGATGGTGATCACTGGTTTTTATAATGGTTTGGGGGCCCAATCTCGGCCCATGCTCGATGCAGCAACTGGAGGCGCCTTGTGGGCCAAAAGCTATACTGAGGCTTATAATCTTATTGAGACTATGGCTGTAAATGAGCATCAAAACCCAACTCAAAGGATGATGCCTGGGAAGGTAGCAGGTATTCTGGAAGTCGATGCAGCTATAACTATTGCAGCGCAGCTCCAAGCACTGTTTATGAAGGTCGATTCTCTAGCCACTTATGGGGTCAATCAGATAGCTATGGTCTGTGAGCTTTGTGCAGGTTCTCATGCTACGGATCAGTGTTCTCTTGTTAACGAATCTGTTTAGTATGTGAACAATTATCAGCGACAACAGCAGCCTGTGCCAGCTACTTATCATCCTAACAACAGAAATCATCCAAATTTCAGCTGGAGTAATAATCAGAATGCTATTCAGCAACCATATCAGCAAGGCGTAAGTAAACAGTTCAATCCACCTGGATTCCAGCAACCACAACATTATGCCCAAAGGCAATCATATCCTCAATAAGGAGGTGCGGCTCCACCCTCTAGTGCTGATTTTGAGGAACTTAAGTTGTTGTGCAAAAGTCAGGCGATTTCTATCAAGACCTTGGAAAATCAAATCGGTCAAATAGCCAATGCAGTGCTCAATCATCAACCTGGCACACTTCCCAGTGATACTGAAGTGCCAGGCAGGAAGGAAGCTAAAGAGCAAGTCAAGGCTATTACCTTAAGGTCTGGAAAAGTTGCTGATGCTGAAAAAGCAAAAGAAGGAGAAGTTGAAGCTGGTGATGAAGAAGCTAAGCAAAAGGAGAAAGCGGCGGAACCAAGGAAGACTACTGTTGAACACACTCTGCCTGAGGGTAATACAAGGGAGAAACAGCTCTATCCTCCACCACCTTTCCCTAAGAGATTGCAACAACAAAAGCTGGATAAGCAGTTCGGTAAGTTTCTGGAGGTGTTCAAGAAACTTCACATCAACATACCTTTCGCTGAGGCTCTGGAGCAAATGCCTAGTTATGTGAAATTTATGAAGAGTATTCTTTCAAGGAAGGTGAAACTGGATGACCTTGAGACCGTTGCTCTAACGGAAGAATGCAGTGCTGTGCTGCAACGAAAGTTACCTCCAAAGCTTAAAGATCCAGGTAGCTTCACCATTCCTTGCACTATTGGCAAGTTGTCTTTTGACAAGTGCCTTTGTGATTTGGGAGCAAGCATCAATCTGATGCCGTTGTCGATCTTTAAAAAGTTGAATTTGCCTGATCCAAAGCCCACCTACATGTCTCTACAATTGGCCGATCGTTCTATTACATACCCACGAGGCATAGTGGAGGATGTGCTAGTAAAGGTGGATAAGCTCTTCTTTCCTACAAACTTTGTTATTCTGGATTTCGAGGAAGATAAGAAGATTCCCATAATCTTGGGAAGACCTTTCTTGACTACAGGTCGTACCTTGATAGATGTGCAGAAAGGTGAACTTACTCTGAGGGTGCAGGATCAGGATGTGACATTCAATGTATTCAAAGCAATGAAATTCCCTACAGAAGATGAGGAGTGCTTAAAAGTGGATTTGATTGATTCTGCGGTTAAGTCAGATTTTGATCATATGCTAATGTCTGCTGCATTAGAGAAGGCTTTAGTGGGGGATTTTGACAGTGATGATGAGGATGGCAATGAGCAACTGTAATATCTAAATGCTTCTCCCTGGAGGCGAAAGATAGACATACCATTTGAATCTCTTGGTACTTCTGACCTCAAAAATGTTGAAGGAAAGCTCAAACCATCTATTGAGGAAACACCTACCTTGGAGCTTAAACCATTGCCTGAACACTTGAGGTATGCTTTTTTAGGTGATGCATCTATGTTAGATATATTTGATAATGTCATGGCTAATATGATTTATGTTTAGTTTTCAGATCTTACTTAAACAAGATGAATCAGTACTTACTGGAAATCAGGACTTAAGGATATCAGTACTTATATTATCAGGAGATAATCATCAGAATATGGATTTCAGAACTTAAGTACTGAAGGACGTTTAGATAAGGAAAGCAGCTGATTTACAGGAAGAGAAGATCGAGACAAACATAAGTAGAGATATGCATGAAGAAGGAATTCTATGAAGAATAGAATACTTGGAATAAAAGATATTTGATTGATATATTTTAGGAAGCAAAATTATATTCCATATCAATTAGCGATTATCTTGTAACTGTGTAGTATATAAACACAGACATAGGGTTTACACTATAAGTATTATCACATTCGAGAAGATTATTTAATATAACCCTAGCAGCTCTCGTGATATTTGTTCATCACTGAGAGAGAACAGTTCCATACTGTAACAGAGTTTATTGATTCAATAAAGTTTGTTTTCTGTTACTTGAGTTATTAAAGTTCGATTTGATTGTACTATACACTGTATTCACCCCCTCTACAGTGTGTGTGTGTGACTAACAAGTGGTATCAGAGCTAATCTGTTAATGCACAAACAGTTTAAGATCCAAACACAATCATGTCTGAAACAGAGACTCCAACTAAGCCCACCAAAACTGAAGAACCTCCAAAGACACAAATTCAAATCCGATATGAGACTATCAAAGTTCCCATATTAAGACCATCTGAATATCCCATATGGAAGGTGAGGATGACCATGTTTCTGGAAGCGACAGATCCAGAATATCTGGATAGAATCAAGGAAGGGCCTCACAAACCAACCAAGCTCGCAGTTGCAGTTGCAGGTGAAGCAGCAAAGACTGTACCAAAGGAGAAGAGTGATTACACTGCTGAAGATATTGCATCAATTGCTAAGGATGCTAAGGTACGACACTTACTGCATAGTGCCATTGATAATGTAATGTCAAACAGGGTAATAAACTACAAGACTACAAAGGAGATATGGGATGCCTTGGAAATAAGATGTCAGGGAACTGATACGATTAAGAAGAACAGGAAGACAATTTTCACTCAAGAGTATGAACACTTTGACTCAAAGGCTAATGAGTCATTGACTGATTTATATGATAGTTTTGTCAAACTCTTGAATGATTTGTCACTAGTTGATAAGGAGTATGAACTTGAAGACTCAAACCATAAATTCCTGTTAGCTCTTCCTGAATGCTGGGATTTGAAGGCAACAACAATAAGAGACAACTATAATCTTGATGAAACAACTCTTGATGAAATTTATGGAATGCTCAAGACTCATGAACTTGAGATGGAACAAAGAAGCAAGAGGAAAGGAGGAAAGTCAAGGATAGTTGCTTTTAAGGCTGAAGAAGAATCCCCCAAGGCAGCTACCTCAAGGAAAGACAAGGGTAAAGCTCTTTTCACAAAGTCTGATACTGAGTCATCAAGTTCTGAAAGTGATGATGACTCAGAATCTGAAAGCTTGCCTGAGACAGATGCTGATGAAGAGATGATGAAGCTGTGTGCTCTTATGGTGAAAGGGATCACAAAGATTGCATACAGGAAGTTCAGGAAGGGAAAGAAGTTTTCTAGGAAAGGCACAAGTTCTGATAAGAAGAATTTCAGAAAATCTGAGAGCAGAGGAGGAAAGTCTGACAGAGGAGATTATACAAATGTCAAATGCTACAACCGTGGTGAGAAAGGCCACATATCTCCTGATTGCAAGAAAGTGAAGAGTGGAAAAGGTAAGGCTCTTGTCACAAAGAAGAAAAGCTGGACAAACACCTCAGATTCTGAAAGTGAGGAGAATTATGCCTTGATGGCAAATGCTGATAAAGCAAGTGCTGAAAGCAGTTCTGAAGCTGCTGAATCAAATGTACCTCAAACTACTTATGCTTTTCATACTGATGATATTAATGAGTTGAGAAAATATCTTAAGACCATGTTTATTAGTTATAGAGATCAAACTTTAACATGTGAAAGATTAAATTCTGAAAACCTGGATTTTAAGAAAAGAAATGATTTCTTAGAAAAGGAGTTAGTTATGTTCCATCAAACTCAGAAAGATAGAGATAATGCTTTTTATATTAGGGATGAAGTGCTAAAAATGAATGAATCTCTAAAAGCTGAGTTAGAAAAGGAAAGAGAGGTTATTAGGACTTGGACTAACTTTGGCAGAACAACTCAGAATCTGTTAAGTAGTGAAAACTGGAAAGAGGGTTTAGGTTATGGAGAGGATAAGAATGATAAAGGAACTGTAGATGTTAAGCCTATAGCTGTTAAACAAAAATCTAAGCTAAAGCCTGTTAAGTTTGTAACTGTAAAGTCTGATAATGAGAAATCAGAAGTTAAAAAGAAATTAACTTCTGACAAATTAAAACAGGAAAAGACAACTGAAGTAAACGTAGGCTTAATGACTAAGAAGCAGCTTAAGCATAAGCTGAAAGATGTTAAGAATGCAAACAAGGTAAAATCACCTAGGAAAAATAGGAATGGAAAGGAAGGTGTGAATAAAAGCAATGATTATAAGCCTGTTCCTGATGCTCCAAGAAAAACGTGTCATAACTGTGGAAGTTCTAACCATCTGGCTTCTTTTTGCAGGAAAAATAAGAACATAAACTCCTTACCTTCAAAGTCAGGAGTTAAGAGTCAGTCTGTTAGATATAAGCCATAATATCCTTGTTTTCATTGTGGTAGTTTATGGCATTCCATTTATACTTGTAAGGAATATCATAGTTTGTACTATGATTATTATCAAATAAAACCTTCTTTAAAGAAAGTTTCCATTGTTCCTTCTAGTGTAAGTTCTGATTCAAAGTCTGATAGTGTAAATTCTGATAAGAAAAATGTTAACATAAACTCTGATGCTAAATCCGCTGCAAATGTTAACAAACTTAATAAGGCCAAAGGATCCAAGCAAGTCTGGGTCCTTAAAACTAATCATTAGTGGTCTTTGTGATTGCAGGGCAACAGGAAAAACATCCTAGTTCTGGATAGTGGATGTTCAGGACATATAACTGGAAATAAAGCCCTGCAATCAGACTTTGTGGATAAGGCTGGCCCAAGTGTTTCTTATGGAGATGGCAACATTGGAAAAACATTGGGATATGGCAATATTAATCTTAGGAATGTCATCATTAAAGAAGTAGCTCTGGTCTCAGGACTTAAACACAATCTGCTAAGTGTCAGTCAAATCTGTGACAGAGGTTATCATGTGGATTTCTTTGAAGAACACTGTAAAGTTGTAAGTAAATCTACAGGTAAAGTTGTTCTGAAAGGACACAGGTGTGGTAACATTTATGAAGTCAAGCTTTCAACAAGTACTGATGGTTCTGCAATCTGCCTGATGAGTAGAGCATCAATTGAAGAAAGCTGGAATTGGCACAAGAAACTCTCTCATTTAAATTTCAATAATATAAATGAGTTGGTTAAGAAAGATCTTGTGAGAGGACTGCCAAAGTCAGTATTTGCTCCTGATGACCTTTGTGATTCTTGTCAGAAGGCTAAACAAAGGAAATCTTCATTCAAGAGCAAGACTGAATCATCAATTCTTGAGCCTTATCACCTACTACATGTTGATCTATTTGGTCCAGTAAATGTCATGTCTATTGCAAAGAATAAATATGCTATGGTTATAGTGGATGAGTTCACTAGATACACATGGGTGTATTTCTTGCACACTAAAAGTGAAACTGCATCTATCTTGATTGATCATGTCAGGCAACTGGATAAATTGGTCAAAGATTCTGTGAAAATAATAAGGAGTGATAATGGTACTGAGTTCAAGAATTTGATTATGGAAGAGTTATGCAAAAACCATGGAATCAAGCAGGAATTTTCTGCTCATGGAACTCCACAGCAAAATGGAGTTGTTGAAAGGAAGAATAGAACTCTCATTGAAGCTGCACGTACAATGCTTGATGAAGCAAAGCTTCCAACATATTTCTGGGCTAAAGCTGTGCAGACTGCTTGTTTTACTCAGAATGCAACACTCATCAACAAGCAGGGAAAGACACCATATGAGATGGTGAAGAAAAAGAAGCCAAATCTGAAGTATTTTCATGTATTTGGAAGCAAGTGTTTTGTTCTTAAGACTCATCCTGAACAGCTATCCAAGTTTGATCTAAAAGCTGATGAAGGGATATTTGTTGGATATCCACTTTCCACAAAAGCCTTCACAGTCTATAACTTGAGAACATGAGTGGTCATGGAGTCTATCAATGTCTCTTTTGATGATAAGAAGATTACTAGACTTGAAGATTTTATTGATCATGATCAGCTGAGATTTGAAAATGAAGACTCAAATTTTGATACTGAAAATACTGACAATCTAAATCCTGATACTGCAAACTCTGATGGATTAAACTCTGATGTTATTGAAACTGTGGTAACTACGCCAAAGGAAGATGCACCTATGCAGGGGGAGCATACTCAAGATATTACCACATCTCAAGAAGCATCAGAACATACATCTGGCCCTTCAAGTTCTGATTCGTCAAGTTCTGATAAGCCAATTTCTGAAAATTCTGAAAATCTAAATTCTGAAGAATCCAACTCAGAGAGCATAGTCTCAGGGGGAGCATCAGAAAATGAGAATGAAGATAGCATGGATCATGGGGGAGCATCCAGTTCTAGAGAAAACCTTCCATCTGCAAGGAAGTGGACTAAATCACATACACCTGATTTGATAATTGGAAATCCTGATGCAGGTGTCAGAACTAGAAAAGCTACTTCAAGTGAATGTCTTTACAATTCTTTTCTTTCTCAGACTGAGCCAAAGAAAGTGGAAGAAGCTCTTCAAGATGCTGATTGGGTGTAAGCAATGCAGGAAGAGTTAAATGAATTTAAAAGAAACAAAGTCTGGACCCTAGTGCCAAGACCAAAGAACAGTTCTGTTGTTGGTATAAAGTGGGTATTCAGAAACAAAACTGATAGTGATGGCATAATTACAAGGAATAAGGCAAGGTTGGTTGCAAAAGGATATTCTCAACAGGAGGGAATTGATTATGATGAAACATTTGCACCAGTTGCTAGATTGGAAGCCATAAGGATATTTTTGGCTTATGCTGCTCACAAAAAGTTTACTGTCTTTCAAATGGATGTGAAAAGTGCTTTTCTCAATGGAGAATTGGAGGAAGAAGTATATGTTGAACAACCTCCAGGCTTTATAGATACCAAATATCCAGATTATGTCTACATGCTTGATAAAGCACTTTATGGACTTAAGCAAGCTCCAAGAGCATGGTATGAGACTCTAGCTCAGTTTCTTCTGGAAAGTGGATTTAACAGAGGAACTATAGACAAAACACTGTTCTACCTCAACCATGGAAAGGACTTACTTCTGGTCCAGATATATGTTGATGATATCCTCTTTGGTTCTACAAATGACAGACTTTGCAAGAAGTTTGCCAAACTGATACAGTCAAGATATCAAATGAGTATGATGGGGGAGCTTAGCTATTTTCAGGGCCTTCAAGTCAAGCCGAATGAAGAGGGAACTTTTATTTGTCAAACTAAGTACACCAGAAATTTGCTGAAGAAATTTGGAATGCAAGATTGTTCAAGTGCATCCACTCCCATGGCCACTGCAACAAAATTGGACAAGGATACTGGTAAATCAGTAGATATTACTGATTACAGAGGTATGATTGGCTCTCTACTCTATCTAATTGCTAGTAGACCTGTTTTTTTGTATGCTACCTGTCTTTGTGCAAGATTTCAAGCAGATCCAAGAGAACCTCACTTAACAGCTGTGAAAAGAATTTTCAAGTATCTTAAAGGAACAGCTGATCTGGGATTGTGGTATCCCAGAGAATCATATTTTAAACTAATAGGTTACTCAGATGCAGATTTTGCAGGTTGCAAAATTGACAGGAAAAGCACAAGTGGAAGCTGCCAATTTCTTGGAGGCAGATTGGTTTCTTGGTTTAGCAAGAAACAAAAGTCAATTTCCACATCAACTGCAGAAGCAGAGTACATTGCTGCAGGAAGCTGCTGTGCACAGATTCTTTGGATGAAGAATCAGTTACTGGATTATGGGTTAACATATTTTAAAATCCTTATTTACTATGATAATCAAAGTGCTATTGCTATGACAGGTAATCCAGTTCAACACTCAATGACCAAGCACATCAGCATTAGGTACCACTTCATAAGGGAACATGTGGATGAAGGTACAGTGGAATTTCTCTTTGTTCAAACAGATCAACAACTAGCATATATCTTCACAAAACCACTGTGTAAAGCTACTTTTACAAGATTGGTAAATGAACTTGGAATGGTTTCATGTTCTTTCTCTAAATCTGCTTAGTTTTGTTCTGATGCATCAGACTTTATGATAAGTATTTACAGAAATTACTCTCTTTGTGTATTCTGTGCTTAATTGAAAATTGCTTAAGTACTGACTGGTGTCTAATGAGACTTTCTAAACTCTGATAGTGATATGTCTGTTTATGTAACTATTCTATCCTATGAGGATACCTGTGCTAGATGCTGACCTAGTAATCTTCAATATACTAGAGATCCCATGTTAGAAGTAATTATTTATGTGGAAATCCATTGACACAAGCAAATTCTGATATTGAGCTTAGTTAAGTTTACTTTGTCTATCTTATTACTAAGTCAAAAACTAGAATAATGCTTCTCATCTGTTAACTTCTGCTGTTAGTAAATCTGGTGAATGTACTAAGTGCTGATAAACCTCACTTATCAAAAGAAAAAGGAAAAAGAAAAAGAAATAAAAATCAGGTACTCCTTTGAGGTCTAGAGTAAAAATGTGGAAGGGACAACCCAAGTGCATTGCTGGTATTAAGTAATATGCATCAGAAAAGAAAAATATTTTCTTGGTGACTTTTCACACTCGATGATTACTGGAGAAATACTCTGATAATAGCATAAATTCTGATAAGCAGTCGCGACTCACTTACACTGAGAAGCCACTGTAAAATGGAATTTAAAAAGATGCACAAAATTAGCACAAAATAGTTGAGGTGGACTCAAGCATGAACTCATTCAATAGTAGGCTTCAGAATAATGACAGATTTTTAGTAAAGTTTTAGTTATGCCTTATTTCTAAGATGTACTGAAGTGAATCAGACTTTACTCTTTGTCTGATATTTAGCTTAATGCACACATTAAACACTCCATATGAATAATGAAAATTACTGTGGTGATCTATGTTATTTTAGATGAACAGTTTATGTGTCATATTGCATAAATTCTGAGGACAAGTTCTGATGAACATTCTGATGATTAAGTTCTGAAGAATCTAAATCAGAATTTGTGTGAAGAATTACAAAGATAGGCATTCATTTTTTGA